>NC_053394.1:366314937-366614937 GCF_905171765.1 Bufo bufo | reverse complement strand
GTGTCCGCTGTGGACAGTGACATAAGCTGTGCCACATCTCCAGTGTAAAGTGTGCGCATCCCAAAAATATCTGTGATATACAGTGTACTTTTTCCGTAGTCGGTGTCCTCTGCGGACAGTTACACTACCTGCGCTACATCTCCTGTGTAAAGTGTGCGCATCCAAATAATATCTGTGACATCCAGTGTCCTATTTCCGTAGACGGTGTCCGCTGCGGACAGTGACATTAGCTGCGCCAAATCTCCTGTGTAAAGTGTGCGCATCCCAAAAATATCTGACGTCTAGTGTACATCCGCTTCTGACAGTGACATTACCAGGGGCACATCTTCGGTGTAACGCGTGCGGTTAAATTTTTTATCTGTGACAACAGCGACTTAAAAAGATCAAAATAGACAAATCGCCAGGACCGGATGGCATACACCCCCGTATTCTAAGGGAATTAAGTAATGTCATAGCCAGACCCTTATTTCTGATATTTGCGGACTCTATACTGACAGGGAATGTCCCACAGGATTGGCGCATGGCAAATGTGGTGCCAATATTCAAAAAGGGTCCAAAAACAGAGCCTGGAAACTATAGGCCGGTAAGTTTAACATCTGTTGTGGGTAAACTGTTTGAAGGTTTTCTGAGAGATGCTATATTAGAGCATCTCAACGGAAATAAGCAAATAACACCATATCAGCATGGCTTCATGAGGGATCGGTCATGTCAAACTAATTTAATCAGTTTCTATGAGGAGGTAAGTTCTAGACTTGACAGCGGCGAATCAATGGATGTCGTATATCTGAACTTCTCCAAAGCATTTGACACTGTACCACATAAAAGGTTTGGATATAAAATGAGAATGCTCGGACTGGGAGAAAACGTCTGTAAGTGGGTAAGTAACTGGCTCAATGATAGAAAACAGAGGGTGGTTATTAACGGTACATACTCAGATTGGGTCACTGTCACTAGTGGGGTACCTCAGGGGTCAGTATTGGGCCCTATTCTCTTCAATATATTTATTAATGATCTTGTAGAAGGCTTGCATAGTAAAATATCAATTTTCGCAGATGACACTAAACTGTGTAAAGTAATTTACACTGAAGAGGACAGTATACTACTACAGAGGGATCTGGATAGATTGGAGGCTTGGGCAGATATGTGGCAGATGAGGTTTAACACTGACAAATGTAAGGTTATGCACATGGGAAGGAATAATGCAAGTCACCTGTACATACTAAATGGTAAAACACTCGGTAACACTGACATGGAAAAGGATCTAGGAATTTTAATAAACAGCAAACTAAGCTGCAAAAAACGTGTCAGGCAGCTGCTGCCAAGGCCAATAAGATAATGGGTTGCATCAAAAGGGGCATAGATGCCCGTGATGAGAACATATTCCTACTACTTTACAAATCATTAGTCAGACCACACATGGAGTACTGTGTACAGTTCTGGGCTCCAGTGAACAAGGCAGACATAGTAGAGCTGGAGAGGGTCCAGAGGAGGGCAACTAAAGTAATAACTGGAATGGGGCAACTACAGTACCCTGAAAGATTATCAAAATTAGGGTTATTCACGTTAGAAAAAAGACGACTGAGGGGAGATCTAATTACTATGTATAAATATATCAGGGGGCAGTACAGAGATCTATCCCATCATCTATTTATCCCCAGGACTGTGACTGTGACGAGGGGACATCCTCTGCGTTTGGAGGAAAGAAGGTTTGTACACAAAAATAGAAAAGGGTTCTTTACGGTAAGAGCAGTGAGACTATGGAACTCTCTGCCTGAGGAGGTGGTGATGGTGAGTACAATAAAGGAATTCAAGAGGGGCCTGGATGTATTTCTGGAGCGTAATAATATTACAGGCTATAGCTACTAGAGAGGGGTCGTTGATCCAGGGAGTTATTCTGATTGCCTGATCGGAGTCGGGAAGGAATTTTTTATTCCCCTAAAGTGAGGAAAATTGGCTTCTACCTCACAGGGTTTTTTTGCCTTCCTCTGGATCAACTTGCAGGATGACAGGCCGAACTGGATGGACAAATGTCTTTTTTCGGCCTTATGTACTATGTTACTATGTTACAGTGTACTTTGTCAATAGACGGTGTCCACTTCTGACAGTGACATTACCAGGGCCACATCTGCAGTGTAACGTGTGCGCTTCAAAAATTTATCTGTGACATACAGTGTACTTTTTGGCGTAGACACTGCATACAGTGACATTACCGGGGGTACCTCTCCTGTCTAATGTTTTCTCATCCCAAATACCTATGACATTCACTGTAATTTTTCATTAGCCACTGGTTACAGCATTGACATTATCTGGGGATATCTTCTGTGTGACGTTTCCACATCCAAAATACCTTTTTAAATTTGTTTGAGCACACACTTCCAAATCCTACACTACTGTACGTGTGACAGACTTTCAATCATATATAACATTTAATTTGAGCAGTAAGGGACGGGGCAGTGGCCATGATGCTGATGGTGCACACAGAGGCCGTGGCCCTGGGTGCAGTGAAACTGTGCCTGCTGCCAGAGCACAAGAAAAACAAATATCCATGATACCTAGCTTCATGTCCCAGTTTGCAGGGCGGCGCATGACACCACTCTTGAAGTCAGACCAGTGCAGCCAGGTGGTCAGTTGGATTGCATCAGATAATGCTTCCAGTCAGTTAAGCACCACCCTGTCTTCCACAAAGTCCAGTCTCAGTAGCCAAAAGTCTGCTCAACCCAATCCTCACCCTGATCCTCCTTCCTCCCACCATGGAGAGTCTGGGCAAACAAGTGATCCCACACTCAGATATTACGAGGTGCTCTTTTCATCGCCATTCCTTGATTTGGGCCTCTCGCCAAGCCCGTTTGAATAGGGACATGAGAAGAATGTGTGCACTGATCCCCAAACTCTTGAGTATCCACTGTCACAAGAAGATGACATGGGGAACGGCACGGTTTCACGAGGTGGATGATAATGATGAGACACAGTTGCCAATAAGTCAATGGCAATTAGTGTCTCAAGAGGTTGATGATGAGGATGAGACACAGTTGTCAATAAGTGAGGTTGTTGTTAGGTGAACAAGTCAGGAGGATGAGCAGAGTGAGGAAGTGGAAGAGGAGGTGATGGACGATGAAATTACTGACCCAACCTGGGAAGGTGGCAAGCAGAGCAAGAACAGCAGTACAGAGGGGGTGGATCCGCAGCACAGCAACAGGCTGGAAGAGGCAGTGAGGTGGCAAAAGGGAGAAGGCGGGCCACACCAAACAGGCCCAAAACTGTTTCCCGGAGCTACCCCTTGCTGAAATCTCCCTTGCTAAGCGGTAGGTGTTCTGCAGTCTGGCACTTTTTTGAGGAAAGTGCGTACGACAAAAGAACTGTAATTTGCAACCTGTGCCATACAAAAATGAGCAGGGGCGTGAACACTAGCAACCTCACCATCACGAATATGACCTGCCACATGGCATCAAAGCAACGTAATAGGTGGGCTGAACGTCTGGGTCCACAATCTGTGTCTGCGGGTCACATCACTGACTCCTCTTCCCCTGTGTTACGTGCTGGCCAATCCCCTGTCGAAGGCGCAGGCCCGGATGCCTCCCGCCCTGCACCTGGACTTTCACAAGCACCATCAGCGAGCACATCCACTTCCGTGTCCCAGCGCAGAGTACAAATGTCCTTACCCCAGGCATTTGAACGCAAGCGCAAATACCCAGCCACCCACCCACAGGCCATAGCACTAAATGCGCAGCTATCCAAATTACTGGCCCTGGAAATGTTGCCATTTTGGCTTGTGGACACAGAGGCCTTCCGCAGCCTCATGTCGGCGGCCGTCCTGCATTACGCGGTTCCCAGCCGCCATTATTTTTCAAGGTGTGCCATGCCCGCTTACACCAACATCACACGTGCCCTGACCAACGCAGTTACTGGGAAGGTTCACTTAACCACGGACACATGGACAAGTCCATTCGGCCAGGGACGCTACATTTCCCTGACAGCACACTGGGTGAATGTTGTGAAGGCTGGGAGCAAGTCGTACCCTGGGATGGCACAGGTGCTACCGAATCCAAGGATTGTGGGCCCTACGTCGATCAGGGTTTCCGCCAGCACCTACGTTAGTGGCTCCAACCCTCACTTCTCCTCCTCCTCCTCCACTTCCATCTCCGAATTATCCGCGTGCAGCACCGGTCAGTCATCAGTTGGTAGTTGGAAGCAGTGTATCACTGCAGTGAGGAAGCGACCACAGGCTGTGCTGAAGCTGATATGCTTAGGGGACAAACAGCACACTGCCGCAGAGCTGTGGCAGTGGACAAGAGACCAGAGTGAGCTGTGGCTCTCGCCACTCAACCTAAAACCAGGCATAGTTGTGTCTGATAATGGCCGTAATTTGGTGGCGGCTTTGGAGCTCGGCAAGCTCACACACATCCCATGCCTAGCCCATGTCTTAAACTTAGTGGTTCAGCGGTTTCTCAAAACCTACCCCAATTTGCCCGTGTGTGCACATTTCTGTAAGTCATCGACAGCTTCAGCCGGTCTGTCACCGCTGCAGCAGCGCTTGAATTTGCCAGCTCGCCAGCTGTTGTGCAGCGTGAGCATGTACTGGAACTCGACGTTCCACATGTTGCCCAGGCTTTGTGAGCAGCAGAGGGCAGTAGTGTAATAACAGCTGCAACATGGTCGTCGCCTTTCCAGTCAGCTTCCACTATTCTGTCACGGCTGAAGTTAGCAGATAGCTGGAACAAATAAAAATAAACGAGCGACTGGCTTGATCCCAAACTAAGGAGCTTATAGGTGATCCCTATAAAACCCTAAGAGCTCTCCCTGACTGCTATGCACAT
Source organism: Bufo bufo (assembly GCF_905171765.1). Lineage (NCBI taxonomy): Eukaryota > Metazoa > Chordata > Amphibia > Anura > Bufonidae > Bufo > Bufo bufo. The sequence goes on along the minus strand of NC_053394.1, from coordinate 366,610,123 downwards.
GCAAAGGTCTGTATGGTGGACGATTGCATGCCCGCGTACCTAATACTGTGTGACACCTGAAAACCCTATAATAGTGAGGGGACACGACCACCGGCTCCCTGCACTTAATACAGATGGAGTCAGGGTGACCTAGAATCAAGCCAGCAAGAAAACACAATAAAGTACTGTATTTTTCGCCCTATAAGACGCACCGGCCCATAAGACGCACCTAGGTTTTTAGGGAGTAAAATAAGAAAAAAAATTTTTTTAACCAATTTGTGTGCTGTGTGTTTGGTGGGTTTGGAACTAATGGTGGTCTGTGGATGGCACTATTACTGGGGATCTGTGGATGACGGACACTGTTATGGGGGGATCTGTGGATGACGGACACTGTTATGGGGGGATCTGTGGATGACGGACACTGTTATGGGGGGATCTGTGGATGACGGACACTGTTATGGGGGGAATCTGTGGATGACGGACACTGTTATGGGGGGATCTGTGGATGACGGACACTGTTATGGGGGGGATCTGTGGATGACGGAAACTGTTATGGGGGGGATCTGTGGATGATGGACACTGTTATGGGGGGGATCTGTGGATGATGGACACTGTTATGGGGGGATCTGTGGATGACGGACACTGTTATGGGGGGATCTGTGGATGACGGACACTGTTATGGGGGGGATCTGTGGATGACGGACACTGTTATGGGGGGATCTGTGACGGACACTGTTATGGGGGGATCTGTGGCTTGCACTGTTACAGGGGGATCTGTGGCTGGCACTGTTACAGGGGGGGGATCTGTGGATGGCACTTTTACAGGGGGGGATCTGTGGATGGCACTGTTATGGGCTGGGGGATCTGTGGGTGGCACTGTTATATATGTGCCATCCACAGACCCCTCAGCCCATAACAGTGCCATCCACAGACCCCCCCAGCCCATAACAGTGCCATCCACAGACCCCCCCAGCCCATAGCAGTGCCATCCACAGACCCCCCCAGCCCATAACTGTGCCATCCACAGATCCCCCCCCCCCGCCGCCGCTGCTCCAGTATACAAATATAAGATGTCTTATTCAATTAATAGTTATTAAACATGCCCCCTCACTCCTAGTAGTACCTTACATCCTAACCGCTTCAGTAGAACCCAGACAGGCAGGCAGGCCGGGCGGCCGGCGCGTCCCTCACTGACGTCACTTGCCTGCGCCGCCTGCCGGCATTCTACTGAAGCTGTTAGGATGTAAGGTACTATTAGGAGTTGAGGGGCATGTTTAATAACTATTAATTGAATAAGACATCTTATATTAGTATACCGGAGAGGCGAGGCTATACTACACTGACTGCACCACTTGCCGCTATTGCCGGCCCCCAGCTCCTCCTCCCAGTCCCTCCCCGAGTCCCTGCTCGCTGGTACATCGCAGCTTGCGATGTAAAACTGCCAGCATTCGCCCCATAAGACGCAGGGGCATTTCTCCCCCATTTTGTGGGGAGAAAAAGTGCGTCTTATGGGGCGAAAAATACGGTAAATGACTTATCTGAACAAACAGCAGAAGCAGCCTACAGCAGTGAACACCTCATCCAGGAAGTAGTATAAACCGCAAAGTGAGGCAGTATGGGAGGGATTATAAAGGAAGACGATTAGTCGAAATAAGTGACACCTGGCAGAAGGAAAGGAGATGAGAAAGTGAAACCAAAACAAAGAACATCATACAAGAGGTAGAGAAGAACGTCTGCCAGATCTTCTCACAGAACTGGCGGTGACAGTACCCCTCCCTCTACGGGTGGACTCCGGACACTCAAAGCCCACCTTCTCAGGATGAGACCTATGGAAAGCCCTGATGAGACGAGTGGCCTTAATGTCCACCACTGGGACCCACATCCTCACCTCAGGACCATAACCCTCCCAATGAACGAGGTACTGAAGAGAACCGCGGATAATGCGAGAATCCACAATCCTAGAGACCTGAAATTCAAGATTACCATCAACAACAATCGGAGGAGGAGGCAAAGAGGAGGGTACAGTGGGTTTGACATAAGGTTTTAATAGGGACTTTTGAATAACATTATGGATCTTCCAAGTCTGAGGAAGATCAAGACGGAAGGCAACGGGATTGATGACGGACAAGATCTTGTAAGGCCCAATAAACTTAGGACCCAACTTCCAGGAGGGAACCTTCAGTTTGATATTCTTTGTAGACAACCACACCAGATCACCCACATTCAGGTCTGGACCAGGCACACGTCTCTTATCCGCCACACGCTTATATCTCTCACTCATCCTCTTCAGATTACCCTGAATGTTTTGCCAAATAAATGACAAAGACGAGGAAAATCTCTCCTCATCAGGTAAACCAGAAGACCTCTCTCCAGAGAATGTCTCAAACTGTGGATGAAACCCATATGCACCAAAAAATGGTGACTTATCAGAGGACTCCTGGTGACGGTTATTTAAAGCAAACTCAGCAAGGGAAAAAAAAGAATACCAATCCTCCTGATTCTCCGCCACAAAACAGCGCAGATATGTCTCCAGATTCTGATTGACGCGTTTGGTCTGACCATTCGACTGCAGGTGAAAAGCAGAAGAGAACGACAACCGAACTTCCAAGCGAGAACAGAAGGCCTTCCAGAATCTGGAAACAAATTGCATGCCCCTATCAGAAACGATGTCTGAAGGAATGCCATGCAATTTAACAATATGATCAACAAACGCTTGCGCCAGCGTCTTAGCATTGGGTAACCCAGGAAGGGGAATGAAATGTGCTATTTTGCTAAAACGGTCCACTACCACCAGAATCACAGTCTTCCCTGAGGAACGAGGCAGGTCCGTAATGAAATCCATGGACAAATGCGTCCAAGGACGGGAAGGAATGGGTAACGGGAGGAGAGAACCCGATGGCTGTGAATGAGGGACCTTGGCACGAACACAGGTCTCGCAGGCTGCCACAAAACCCTCAACCATCTCACGAAAGAGCCGGCCACCAGAATCTCCGAGCAATGAGATCCACTGTGGCTCTACTCCCCAGGTGCCCAGCAAGGACAGTATCGTGGTGCTCCTTAAAAACCTTGTGTCGTAAAGCGAGAGGCACAAACAACCTCCCAGGAGGATAAAGATCAGGAGCCTCTGCCTGGGCTGCCTGAACCTCTGCCTCCAAATCAGGATAAAGAGCAGAGACGACCACCCCTTCAGCCAAAATGGGACCCGGGTCTTCAAAGTTCCCCCCTCCCGGAAAACAACGTGACAGGGCATCCGCCTTCACATTTTTAACCCCAGGGCGGAACGTAACAACAAAATTTAACCTAGAAAACAACAAAGACCATCTGGCCTGTCTCGGATTCAGACGCTTGGCCGATTCCAAGTAGGCCAGATTCTTATGGTCGGTAAACACGGTAATAGGGTGTCTGGCTCCCTCTAACCAATGGCGCCATTCCTCAAAAGCTAATTTGATGGTCAACAACTCCCTATCTCCCACATCGTAATTTCTCTCTGCAGATCAGAGTTTCCTTGAGAAAAAGGCACACGGTCGCCATTTGGCAGCAGAGGGACCCTGAGATAAGACCGCACCCACACCCACCTCAGAAGAATCCACCTCAACAATAAAAGGTAGAGAGACATCAGGTTGTACCAAAATGGGAGCGGAAGCGAAACTCTCTTTAATACTAGAAAAGGCTTTAAGCGCATCTAACGACCACGAGGAAAAATCCACCACCTTTTTAGTCATATCAGTGAGTGGCTTAACAACAGAGGAATAATTCAAAATGAACTTTCTGTAATAATTTGCAAAACCCAAAAACTGCGTCAGCGCCTTCTGATTCTCAGGAAGCTCCCAATCAAGCACAGCGCGGACCTTCTCAGGGTCCATCCGAAAACCAGAAGCGGAGAGAAGAAAACCAAGAAATTGAATCTCTGGAACCACAAACACACATTTTTCCAGTTTAGCGTATCATTTATTCTCCCGCAGAATCAGCAAGACCTGACATAGAAATAGAAAGAATGAGCGAGCACTCATGCATTTGGTCTCAGATTGAAGTATGCAGAAAATTTATTACACAATACCTATACATATCCCCATAAAATATCTAAAATAATAAAACAATCGCATATAGTACATAAAGGTTTCAAATAAACTTGCACAACCTATACTTTGTATGCCACTGTTTCTACATATAAAAGTTTCCTCTGTAGCTCTATCCAAGGGTGGAAGGTAAAATGTCACTTCAGGTGCACACGTTGCACTTGTCCCAAAATCGCAATATACTCATATATTATCCGATGAATTCGGGTAACACTGTACCTAAAGTCTCTCTTTAAATATCCTTTTTGCCAAATAAAAGTAAGATCTTATCGGTATTTGGCTTACCAGATATCTCCCGATCGCTTGGTGCGAAGCTCCGAGTATTTGCCGGCGTGCTCGTTGCTCTCCTCGAGCCAAGCAAGTTCGAATCTCGCGGGAGTAGCTTCAAAAGATCGCCGGAGTTCACACGCTCTATACCGCGAGTATCTTTGAATACAACAATCGAAGGGAAGTATATTTGTTCCTTTTCCTTTTTCTTCAAGATTCTTTCTGTATGGCCATACAGTTTATAGGAGGACTTTTGTTGCGGTTACGTCCACTTGTTTCACCAGACGTGTTTCGGGATGATTCGCTCTCCCTTCCTCAGTGGTTACCCGCCTGGCCTCCATTTTTATATTCTCTTTGATTAAATCAAAATCGCAGGCACCTGTTGTTCAAGCTGTTTTCAATTAGCAAGGGGATAATCCTATAGTGCGTTTTCTTTATATTCCCCCTTGTGTTTTTTCTGCGTTTTTTTTTTGAGTATATGCGTTTTTTTGCCTGAACGTTCCACTGTATGTCATGAAAACGTTATATATGGTTGCTTCTGATCAGAAACACCAATTCTTTCATAGTAATGGTGGCAACATAGGATTCCATACATAGCAATGATAATATTTTACATGTACTATTCACATATAAATATACAAATTATAAAATGTATCTTGTAAAATTTATAATAAAATCTATATAATCATAAAATTATATGATAAAATTGTGATAGAAGAGGACATTGATGTATGAAGATGGATGGGTATCTCGAAACCAAGGAGACGTCGTAGCGCCGATAAACGGCCTGGTATGCGACGTCCCGTCGGTAATGAGACACCCATCCTACATGAACCCAAAAATCTCTAAATCAGAGTTGAGTCCTTTTGGTAGCAAGGACGCAAATTCATATATATACGTCGGGATTCTATCCTAGACATTTGTTTAATATAGTCTCCCCCTCTCAAGTGTTTTTCCACCTTTTCCAATGCCACAAAAACTGGATGGATCCTGTTTATGTACATCCTTATGTTTTGATAGGGAGTGTTTGTCATACCCTTTCTTCATATTAGCGATATGCTCAGCCACTCTCTTTTTTAGTGGTCTTTTTGTGTGCCCTATATATTGTCTATTGCAGGGACATTGGAGAAGGTAGATAACTCCGGAGGAATCACATGTGAGACAGTCTTCTATCTCCCACTTGAAGTTATTTTGAGTTGAGGAGACAGTGGTCGTCAGACGAGGTTTATTATTCAGTCTACAACCCATGCATCTCTAAAAACCCTTCAAGTTTAGCCAAGTTCCTGAAAAGCTCATCTTGTTCTGTTTCCATGGTTTTACAGTGGGAGCGAGCCACTTTAATGCCTAGATTGGGGGCCTTAGCTTGTAGCACCATACCATAGCTAATTACGAGTGAGCCACCTCAGTTTATTGTAATTAAAGACCTGACAGGTCCCGGTGAGTCTTGAAATCAGGAGAAAAAAATCAAAATGTCATCTAGATACACCAGTACAAATTTCCCCATTAAATGATAAAAAATGCTGTTCACAAAATGTTGGAAGACGGCCGAAGCATTCATCAAACCAAAGGGCATAACCAAATTCTCGAAATGACCCTCAGGGGTATTGAAGGCCGTCTTCCATTCATCCCCTTCCCTGACCCTGACTATGTTGTATGCCCCTCTTAAATCCAACTTAGAAAAAACTTTAGCCCCAACAATCTGGTTAAACAGGTCCGGGATCAGAGGAAGCGGATATGGGTCACGAATCGTGATACGGTTCAGCTCCCTGAAATCCAGACAAGGTCTTAAAGAAGCATCTTTTTTCTTAACAAAAAAAAAAACAGCGGCAACAGGTGACTTTGAGGGTCGGATGTGTCCCTTTCTCAGGCTCTCAGAGATATAAGTACGCATAGCGACTCTTTCAGGTTGGGAGAGATTGTATAGTCATGATTTTGGCAGTTTGGCGCCTGGGATTAATAGGGCAGTCGTACTCCCGGTGAAGGGGCAACTCCTTGGACACCACTCTCGGAAAACACATCCAAAAATTCAGAGGGAAAAGATGGCACAGTCTTGGTATAAACCTCTGAAAGAGACGCCATGAGGCAATTCTCTCTGCAAAACTCACTCCAACCATTTATTTGCCTTGCTTGCCAATCAATGGTGGGGTTATGTTTAGTGAGCCAGGGTAGCCCCAACACTAGAGGAGTAGGTAATCCGCTTAAGACGAAACATGACATATCCTCAACATGAGCGTCACCCACAGTCAAACAGATATTGTGAACTATGCCCTTTAACGATCTTTGAGAAAGTGGAGCGGAATCGATAGCAAAAACAGGTATATCCTTTTCCAAAGTGCATACCTGGAAACCATGCGTTGTTGCAAATTGATTATCAATGAGATTGACAGCTGCTCCACTATCTACAAAAAGCTCACAAACTTGCTGTCTAGCGCCACCCTGGCAGGTAGGAGAAAACGGGAACTACAAGCAAACGGCAAACCTTCAATTTTCGCATCAACCTTGCCAATAGTAGCAAATGGAAAGTTTTTAGAGGTTTTTTTTTTTTTTTTTTTATTACCCTCAGAAAACGCCATGAATCTCTTAGAGGGGCGAAAATTAGCCAAATGATTTATACCCCCACAACAGAAACAAACCCTCCTCTGAGAGCTGAATCCTCTACTATCAGAGGCAAGCAAACCCAGCTGCATGGCCTCCTCCTCAGAGGGGATTGAGACAGACTGAGACCCCTGCGCACTGAATGAGACAGCCCCACTGTCCTTGGGCTGAATATGACAGGAAAGAGTAGTCTCCTCTCTCTCTCTAAGACGCCTGTCAATACGAACAGCTAGAGACATGGCTGACTCTAACGACGCAGGTCTCTCATGAAAAGCGAATGCATCTTTCAATCTTTCCGAAAGACCATGGCAAAATTGTCTTCGGAGTGCAGCATCATTCCAACCACTATCAGCTGCCCATCTCCGAAATTCAGAACAATATATCTCTGCGGACTGTTTACTCTGGCATAAAAGACGCAGTTTAGATTCAGCCAGAGCAATACGATCCGGGTCATCATATATCTGCCCCAGGTCTACAAAAAATTAATCCACCGATTGGAGGGGCCGTGCTCCCACCGGCAGCGAAAAGGCCCAAGACTGAGCGTTATCCCTGAGCAGCAGGATGATGATCCCCACCCTCTGCTCCTCATCACCAGAGGAATGGGGAAGTAGGCGAAAATGGAGTTTGCAAGCCTCTCTAAAGCGAACAAAATTCTCACTACCCCCGGAGAACGTATCCGGGAGCGAGATCTTAGGCTCGGAACAAACTCCATGAACGCCAGCAGAACAGGTTACCTGAAATTGAGACACAGTTTTACGGAGATCTGCTACCTCCAGCGAAAGACCTTGCATGCGGTCAATCAAGGCTGAAACCGGATTCATGCTTAAGACGGTTATGGCGGTTTATAATGTCACGGATGAAGTTAGCAGATAGCTGGAACATATAAATAAACGAGCGACTGGCTTGATCCCAAACTAAGGAGCTTATAGGTGAGCCCTATAAAACCCTAAGAGCATGCAAGAGTCTGTATGGTAGACGATTGCATGCCTGCGTACCTAATACTGTGTGACACCTGAAAACCCTATAATAGTGAGGGGACACGACCACCGGCTCCCTGCACTTAATACAGACGGAGTCAGGGTCACCTAGAATCAAGCCAGCAAGGAAACACAATAAAGTAAATGACTTATCTAAACAAACAGCAGAAGCAGCCTCCAGCAGTGAACACCTCATCCAGGAAGTAGTATAAACCGCAAAGTGAGGCAGTATGGGAGGGATTATAAAGGAAGACGATTAGTCGAAATAAATGACACCTGGCAGAAGGAAAGGAGATGAGAAAGTGAAACCAAAACAAAGAACATCATACAAGAGGTAGAGAAGAACGTCTGCCAGATCTTCTCACAGAACTGGCGGTGACATATTCACAAATGAGCAGTGGGCATGGATGTCTGACCTCTGTGAGGTTTTACGCAACTTTGCGGAATCAACACAGATGGTGAGCGGCGATAATGCTGTTAGCAGCGTAACCATCCCACTTCTATGTCTACCCAAACGCTCACTGCTCAAAATTAAGGACGACGCTTTGCATGTGGAAGAGGTGTATATGGGGGAAGACATTACACAGGGTGATAGCCAGACCACCCTCAGTTCGTCTTCTACGCGCAAATTGGACGATGAAGAGGAGGAGGAGGAGGAGCAGGAGACGGTTGCCTTTGCTACAGAGGGTAGTACCCATGGAAGTTTAATTCCATCTGTTTAGCATGGGTGGGCAGAAGAGGAGGAAGAGGATGAGGAGATTGAGAGTGATCCTCCTGATGACAACAGCGAAGTCTTGCTGTCACGGCCATGGCTATGTCCGTGACTCCTTACCGCATGGGTTGCCTGCGGTTTTAGTTTGTGTGTTCAACCACAGGTGAGGGTCGCTGTGTGTGGCCTCACTTGTGGTTGCCACGGGCAACTAGTTGTGTTCAGCATTGTCAGCTAAGCAGCCTGAGCGGTGCTAGGCAGCTTGCTGCTTTGGCATGCGGTTACACCTAGCAACCTTTATGTTAGGTGTGTGTGTATGGTGTACACTGTGTTTTATGTATTGTGTGCACTTCCCTTTTAGTGGTGTTTTTCCCTTCTTTGGTGCTGGAAGGGTTAACTCCCTTCCCAGTGTGTGTGTGTGTGTGTGTCACTGGGTGTGCCCGACTGTGGGGTGTGGCTTCTTGGCCTATAAAGCCTCACTGTTATCATGGCTCTGTGGGTTGTTTCAGCCATGCTTGCTGGAGCAGCCTCCTGTGTCACTATCTGCCAGTGAGAGCCACCCCTGTGGTCATAAAGATATTGTCCTTATGTTTATGTCTGCTGTGTGTTGATGTTGTATGTTATGTTCTGTTGGGACCTTTCTATGTGTTTGGTGCAGCTTACGGTTCTGGATTCCTGTTTGCGCAGGGATCCAGTCAGCAAGGCTGTGACAGGTTGGTGGAACTAATAGTTCGCCTGTCATTCCCGTAAGGCTGTATGAGTTCCCCTTTTCCCAACAGCTTGGCCATTGAGACTCCTGCTCCTCCGTGCCTAGGAGGAGTAGGTCGTCTTACCCTGACTCCTAGCGCAGGGACCGGACGGAGGGTGAGTTAGGGATCCGAGGTTCCTGCGCATGGGTCCTCCTACCTTTAAGGTCGGCCCATGCAGTTAGGAGTTAGGGTCAGGGTAGGGACGCTGTAGGAGGTGACCTGCTCCCTATCCTGTTCTCCTGGCCGAGTAGGCCTACAGCACATGGCAACGCACGGCTGAGGATTTCCCCCATCCTCAGCCGTGACACTTGCCTGTTGGTACTCTGGCACACATGGCTGACTTCATGTTAGGCTGCCTTTCCAGAGACCTGTGCGTTATGCGCATTTTACACAACACAGCTTACTGGTTGTTCACCCTTTCTCGACCCCCGCTACAAAGAGAGAACTTCTCATCTCTCATTCCTCTGCTGGAGAGGACGAGCAAAACGGTGCAATACCAGAAGATCCTTGTTGAAAAATTACTCCAAAAATTTCCATCTGACAACGCTGGTGGCAGAGTCTGTAGTTCCTTCACCAACCGAGGAGGGGAGACAAGGGGAACACACAGCAGTTCCAGCAGAGGCAGGGAAACATTCTCCAAAGCCTGGGACAGTTTCATGACACCCCGCCAGCACCCTCACTTTGATGCGCAGCCTAGTGTCACAAGGAGAGAAAAATTTTGGAAGATGGTGAAGGAGTACATAGCAGACCGTGTCAGCGTCCTCAATGATCCCTCAGTGCCTTACAACTTGTCTGAGCGGATATTTAGTGCTGCTGGTGGCATTATAACAGATAAGCTTATACACCTGTAAACTGAAAATGCTGACAGGTTGACTCTTATAAAAATTAACAAGGCTTGGATTGACCATGACTTCTCGACTCCACCAGAGGAAAGCTGTTAAACATAAAGGCACTTTACATGTGTTGTTTATGATGTACTGAATACACTGTATTCTCATGCAACCCTTCCACCACAAACAAGGGTATATTGTTGAATCTTCCTTTTGGAAAAATTTTAACTCCTGTACTCCACTAGATTGCTTCAAGTGCTGTATTTTATTTAACAAGCGGATTTCCAGTTCAAATGAAATGTACTGAACGTTTTCGCCATTTAGCCTTCTTCAGAACACTGGAATAATTTACAGACATGCAATTATTAGAAGATAGTGCAAAGCATAACATAATGTAATGTGATATACAAACAATAATCAAATAGAAAATGTTATAGTCAAAACATCAAATCACAAAGTGAGTAATCCTGAGAGACCATAAACAATAATAATCTTTGTACTGCAATCTGTTTAATGGGGGAGGGATGTCTTTTGCTGGATCCAGGTGGTTAGCTAGATAAAATTTATATACTGTACATGGGTATGTAGTCGTACGTAAAGGAAAATTATTGGCATATTCACTATGTGGGAAAGAGATTCAAAACACAGCAGTATATCAGAGCAATGAGGCAACAATATTAGGTGGGGTATCGTCAGTGGCAACACATTGTGGTAGCATAACGCAGCAATAGGTGACCGGTAGCTGCATAGCGGGGGTATCATATGTAGTTGTCATAGTAAATAATGGACAGCAGAGGAGAAAATGCTTACCTGGATAAGCCGAACTGTGTAGAGAATTGAAAGTAGGGTAAAGTACCCACAGCAAGTAGCAGATATGGTACCAAAAAGGTTCAGGTGTGTTGGGCTCTGTGGCCCTGGTCAGCGCTGGGATTAACATGGGCAGCAGCTCTATAGGAATGGTGCCATGAACCATGTGCGGCGTGGGGTGTTTTATATCCTGCCACATTGGTGCCTGGGAAGGAGAGGAGGGCGGTTCAGGGGCAGAGGAAGGGAGGAAGAAATGCCAGAATGACGGCTGCTGCGTCAGGTAGGCTCTGGGCATGCATGGGTGGGTGGCACCCGGAGAGGAAAGGAAGACTGGGTAGGAGAATTCCTAAGATGGCGTTCGCTGCTTCTGAGTGGCAATATGCATGCGCCATCTGTTAGTTGAAAGCACGTAGTATAACGGGAGTATACGGCGCGTGCGCGGGGGCCAATGCGAGAAAGAGTGTGAGCGGAGATAGTAGAATGAAGGAACAGGAACAGAAGGATGTGTGTGTGGTAGTGAAAAGAGAATAAGGAGAGCAGAGAGGTTGAGAGAAGATGAGTTTGGAGGTAAAGAAAATAGGGGACGTGAAAGCCGTAGGTGCAAATAGAGATGAGAATGTGACAGATAAAGTAAGAAGGAGAGAATAGAGATGTGTGAGAAAGCTAAGTTAGATATAGTCACCAAAAGGATATAGACTAGGTGCGGCTTCATCCAGAGGGAAATTTCTATATCTCGTCTGAAAAGAGAAATGCCATGTTAATAATTTATGTAATGGTACAGGAAAACCAAAGTCATGTATATCAACAGAATCACAATATTGAATATGAAGATGTTTTCATATGAAGCTCCCCATTTCGTATTCACAGTTGAGACCTTTGGGTTCCAGTGTTTTCAGTCTATGGATCCAAAAGGCCTCCCTGTTCTTGAGTATTCGAGAGATGTCACCACCCCTTCTGGGGGCTTCTATCTGTTCGACTACTTGAAATGTACTTGAAATGTAGCTGGGCAATACTGTGTCGTTTGGCTATGAAATGTGCTGGAATAGGCAAAAGAATATTCTGAGAGAGAATGGTAGATTTATGCTGACAGATTCTGTCCCTGATGTTTTGCGTGGTTTCTCCTACATATGCCAGGCCACAGGGGCATTTGATTACATAGATGACATTGGAAGTGTCACATGTGTAAAATCCACGAATGGGATAACCCTTACCAGTGTGAGGGTGATAGATCTTGTCTCCTCTTGTGACATCGAAACATTGCATGCAATGTAAGCAAAGGAATGTGCTTCTACGTTGTGTCCTGAGGAATGTCTGCCTGGGTATTTTAGTGATAGAGCCCTCATCAGCTCGTACAGGGGTGTCCCTGAGATTTTTAGGAGGCCTATTGCAGGGTAGAAGTGGCAAATTCCCCTATGTGAGGATAGGCCTGACGTAGAAGATGCCAGTGTCTGCGTAGGATATTTTTTACTTTGGCTGCAAAAGGGTGGTAGGTGTTTACGAAAGGGATCCTGCGATCTCCGTGTTTTTCCGTGTTATGATTTTCGGTCAGACAATCTCTGATTATCTTATCAGGGTAGCCCCTGTCATGAAAATGGGAGGCCATTTCGAATAGCCTGTGTTCTTTAGTTGTAGTGTTGTCTACAATCCTGGATACTCTTTTGAACTGGGAGCGCGGGAGAGATTGTTTCATGCTGCCAGGGTGAAAGCTGGAATAGTGTAACAAACTATTACGATCTGTGGGTTTAGTGTAGAGGTCAGTATGTAAACTTCCGTCTGATTCCTTGTACACCACTGTGTCCAAAAAATTTATTGATGTGTTTCTTTGATGTAGGGTGAACTGTAGTTCAGGCCATATGGAATTGATTGAAGAGGAAAAGGTATGTAGTGATTCTAGGGTGCCATTCCAAATGCAAAAGACATCATCATCCAAATTAGAGCGTGTTGCTGAAATTTGGGATCTGTATAGATATAATCCTCCTCAAAGATGGCCATATAACAGTTAGCATAAGTTGGCGCCATGTGCGCCCCCATGGCGGTCCCTTGCATTTGGACATAGAAAGTGTCCTGAAACATGAAGTAATTGTCAGTTAGGAGAAGGTGGAGGATATCTATGCATAGTGTGGTCATTTGGGTTGAGCGAACCCATTTTAATATTTTTTTTCCAGTTACAAAGCAAGGGTTAACAGCCAAACCAAACTCAATATTTATGGCCCTGATTCTGTAGTTTACAGAAACACCCCATATGTGGTCGTAAACCGCTGTACGGGCACATGGCAGGGCGCAGAAGGAAAGGAATGCCATACGTTTTTTGGAAGGCAGATTTTGCTGGACTGTTTTTTTTTTTACACCATGTCCCATTTGAAGACCCCCTGATGCACCCCTAGAGTAGAAACTCTATAAAAGTGACCCCATCTAAGAAACTACACCCCTCAAGGTATTCAAAACAGATTTTAAAAACGTCGTTAACCCATTAAGTGTTCCATAAGAGTTATTGGCAAATGGAGATGAAATTTCAGAATTTCAATTTTTGGGCAAATTTTCCATTTTAATAAATTTTTCCCAGTAACAAAACAAGGGTTAACAGCCAAACAAAACTCAATATTTATGGCCCTGATTCTGTAGTTTACAGAAACACCCCATATGTGGTAGTAAACCGCTGTACGGGCACACGGCAGGGCGCAGAAGGAAAGGAATGCCAGACGGTTTTTGGAAGGCAGATTTTGCTGGACTGGTTTTTTTGACACCATGTCCCATTTGAAGCCCCCCTGATGCATCCCTAGAGTAGAAACTCCAAAAAAAGTCACCCCATTTTAGAAACTACGGGATAGGGTGGCAGTTTTGTTGGTACTAGTTTAGGGTACATATGATTTTTGGTTGCTATATATTACACTTTTTGTGAGACAAGGTAACAAGAAATAGCTGTTTTGGCACCGTTTTTATTTTTTGTTATTTACAACATTCATCTGACAGGTTAGATCATGTGATATTTTTATAGACCAGGTTGTCACGGATGCGGCGATACCTAATATGTATACTTTTTTTTTATTTATGCAAGTTTTACACAATGATTTCTTTTTTTAAACAAAAAAAAATCATGTTTTAGTGTTTCCATAGTCTGAGAGACATATTTTTTTCTGTTTTTGGGCGATTACCTTGGGTAGGGTATTATTTTTGCGGGATGAGATGATGGTTTTATTGGCACTATTTTGGGGTGCGTGTGACTTTTTGATCGCTTGCTATTTCACTTTTTGTGATGTAAGGTGACAAAAAATAGCTTTTTTTACACCATTTTTATTTTTATGGTATTCACCTGAGGGGTTAGGTCATGTGATATTTTTATTGAGCAAGTTATTAAGGACGCTGTGATACCTAATATGTATACTTTTATTTTTATTTATGTACGTTTTACACAATGATTTCATTTTTTAAGCAAAAAAAATCATGTTTTAGTGTTTCCATAATTTCCATAATTTTTTCAGTTTTTGGGCGATTACTTTGGGTAGGGTATGATTTTTGCGGGATGAGATGCCGATTTGATTGGCACTATTTTGGGGTGCATATGACTTTTTGATCGCTTGCTATTACACTTTTTGTGATGTAAGGTGACAAAATATTGTTTATTTAGCACAGTTTTTATTTTTTACGGTGTTTATCTGAGGGGTTAGGTCATGTGATATTTTTATAGAGCCGGTCGATACGGACGCGGCGATACCTAATATGTATACTTTTTTTTATTTATGTAAGTATTACACAATAATATAATTTTTGAAACAAAAAAAATTATGTTTTAGTGTCTCCATATTCTGAGCCAAAGTTTTTTTTATTTATTGGGCGATTGTCTCAGGTAGGGGCTCATTTTTTGCGGGATGAGGTGCCGGTTAGATTGGTACTATGTTGATGGGCAAACTCCTTTTTGATCGCTTGGTGTTGTACTTTTTGTGATGTAAGGTGACAAAAAATGGTTTATTTAGCACAGTTATTTTTTGTTTTTCTTTACGGTGTTCATCTGAGGGGTTAGTTCATGTGATATGTTTATAGAGACAGTCTATACGGACGCGGCGATACCTAATATGTATACTTTTTATTTCGCCTGTCAGTGCTGCAGCGTAACTTCGGCCTTCCCGCTCACCGCCTCATATGCGACGTGCCCACAAGGTGGAACTCCACCTTGCACATGCTGGCCAGATTGTGCGAGCAGCAGCAGGCAATAGTGGAGTTTCAGCTGCAGCACGCACGGGTGAGTCACTCGGCGGTACAGCACCACTTCACCACCAATGACTGGGCCTCCATGCCAGACCTGTGTTCCTTGTTGCGCTGTTTCGAGTACTCCACCAACATGGCCAGTGCCGATAACGCCGTTCTCAGCGTTACTATCCTACTTCTATGCCTCCTTGAAAAACCGCTCGTGGCGATGATGGAAGAGGATGTGGCACAGGAGGAGGAGGAAGAGGGATCATTTCGTAGGGTTTCCGGCCAGTCATTTACAAGTTGCTCCGAGGGTGGGTTCGTGCACCCACAAACGCCAGGTACACAATTGTCCAGCCAGGGCACAGTTCTGGAGGATGACGAGGTGGAGGATTAGGAGGAGGAGATGGAGGAGGAAGAACCATGTTCACAGCAGGGTGGCACCCAGACCAGCTCATGGCCATTACTGGTGCGTGGCTGGGGGGATACAGAGGACACAGACGATACACCTCCCAAAGAGGACAGCTTTTCGTTGCCTCTGAGCAGCCTGGCACATGAGCGATTACATGCTGCAGTGTCTCCGCAATGACCGCCGAGTTGCCCACATTCTAACTTGTACTGGTTACTGGGTGGCCACGCTGCTGGATCCCCGTTACAAGGACAATGTACCGTCCTTAATTCCGTCACTGGAGTGTGATCGTAAGATGCGCGAGTACAAGCGCACGCTGGTAGACGTGCTGCTGGTGGCATTCCCACCTGACAGCGGGGGCACAGTGGAAGCACAAGGCGAAGGCAGAGGAAGAGGTCGCCAACGAAGCTGGGGCACCACCAGCACCTCAGAGGGCAGGGTTAGCATAGCCGAAATGTGGAAAAACTTTGTCAGCACGCCACAACAACCAGCACCACCAGCTGATATGGAACGTCTTAGCAGTATGTATGCACACGCCTACACGTACTGAATGACGGGTCTGCCCCCTTCAACTTCTGGGTCTCTAAATTGGGCACATGGCCTGAGCTTGCCCTTTACGCCTTGGAGGTGCTGGCCTGCCCTGTAGCCAGTGTATTATCTGAACGTGTGTTTAACACGGCAGGGGGGGTCATCACAAACAAGCGCAGCCGCCTGTCCACAGCCAATGTGGACAAGCTCACGTTCATTAAAATGAACCAGGCATGGATCCCTCAGGACTTGTCCGTACCTTGTGCAGAATAGACATGTATACCGGCACTAAGCCGCCATTGTTATACTGCAGCACAATTGCTCATTCTTGTATTTTGGATATTTCACACTCTTTTAATTTCAAAACACTCTTTATTGATGAGTATAAATCATAAAAGTATTTAGTAACTTTTTTTTCTTTTTTTTTCCGTAAAAGAGTAATACTTTCTCTTAAAGTGTCAAATGTGCAATAATTATTGTACAGAATAAGAAAGGGAGGATCATGAATAATCACAAATAATGTAAAGCATAAACATTAGGTAGCTTGTTGAGTCGTCAAGTCTGGAATGCAGCCATCTGGAAGATTTAATCTTCTGTAGGGATTTGTGTAGTAATACTGGGTATCACTTGTTTTTCGAAGCCTCTAAATGATGCCCAAGGGTACCAGGTCTTCTGAAAAACTTGAGTGGTCCTGGTTTCTCAACCAGCTATCTGCTCCATTCTATAGATATCGTCACATTTATTAAGCCACATAGTTAATGTGGGAGGTGAGTCATTTCTCCAATTAGAGGCGATAAGTATCCTAGCAGAGGCCAGCAAGGAGGTTATCAGTTTCTTTGCATGTCTAGGGAGTGGTATCGGATCTAACAGGTTAAGTAGGCATGTTTGTGGTGTTAGTTGAACTTTGGTTTTACATATCTCACTAATCGAGGAACATATGGTGTTCAAAAAGGAAGTTATATGGCTACATTGCCACCATATGTGGATAAATGAACCGGATTCTTGTTTACAACGCCAGCATAGGTGGCTGATGTCTGGATATATTTTGTGAAGGACCTCCGGGGTGTAGTACCACCGTGTGAGTATCTTATAATAATTCTCCTGTAAGCGAACGCATGAGGAGATCTTTGGGGTGAGTGCTAAGCATTTGTTAAGGGATTCTTGTGACAGTGTTAGGCCTCATGCACACGACCGTTGTGTGCATCCGTGGCCGTTGTGCCGTTTTCCGTTTTTTTTTCGCGGACCCATTGACTTTCAATGGGTCCGTGGAAAAATCGGAAAATGCACCGTTTTGCAGCCGAGACCGTGATCCGTGTATCCTGTCCGTCAAAAAAATATGACCTGTCCTATTTTTTTGACGGACAACGGTTCACGGACCCATTCAAGTCAATGGGTCCGTGAAAGAACACGGATGCACACAAGATTGGCATCCGTGTCCGTGATCCGTGGACGTAGGTTACTTTAATACAGACGGATCTGAAGATCCGTCTGCATAAAAGCTTTTTCAGAGCTGAGTTTTCACTTCGTGAAAACTCAGATCCGACAGTATATTCTAACACAGAGGCGTTCCCATGGTGATGGGGACGCTTCAGGTTAGAATATACTAAAAGAACTGTGTACATGACTGCCCCCTGCTGCCTGGCAGGTGCTGCTAGGCAGCAGGGGGCAGCCCCCCCCTGTAGTTAACACATTGGTGGCCAGTGCGGCCCCCCCCTCCCTCCCCTGTAGTTAACTCGTTGGTGGCCAGTGGGCCCCCCCTCCCTCCCCTGTAGTTAACTCATTGGTGGCCAGTGGGCCCTCTCCCCTCCCTCCCCCTCCTAATTAAAATCCCCCCCCCCTATCATTGGTGGCAGCGGAGAGTACCGATCGGAGTCCCAGTTTAATCACTGGGGCTCTGATCGGTAACCATGGCAACCAGGATGCTACTGCTGTCCCGGTTGCCATGGTTACTTAGCAATTTGTAGCAGCATTATACTTACCTGCGAGCTGCGATGTCTGCGTCCGGCCGGGAGCTCCTCCTACTGGTAAGTGACAGGTCATTAAGCAATGCGCCGCACAGACCTGTCACTTAGCAGTAGGAGGAGCCGGCCGGACGCAGACATCGCAGCTCGCAGGTAAGTATAATGCTGCTACAAATTGCTAAGTAACCATGGCAACCGGGACAGCAGTAGCGTCCTGGTTGCCATGGTTACCGATCGTAGCCCCAGCGATTAAACTGGGACTCCGATCGGTACTCTCCGCTGCCACCAATGATAGGGGGGGAGATTTGAATTAGGAGGGGGAGGGAGGGGAGAGGGCCCACTGGCCACCAATGAGTTAACTACAGGGGAGGGAGGGGGGCCCACTGGCCACCAACGAGTTAACTACAGGGGAGGGAGGGGGGCCCACTGGCCACCAATGAGTTAACTACAGGGGAGGGAGGGGGGGGGCCCACTGGCCACCAATGAGTTAACTACAGGGGAGGGAGGGGGGCCCACTGGCCACCAATGAGTTAACTACAGGGGAGGGGGCGGCCGCACTGGCCACCAATGTGTTAACTACAGGGGGGGGGGGGCTGCCCCCTGCTGCCTGGCAGCATCTGCCAGGCAGCAGGGGGCAGTCATGTACACAGTTCTTTTAGTATATTCTAACCTGGGAATGCCTCTGTGTTAGAATATACTGTCGGATTTGAGTTTCACGATGTAACTCAAATCCGACGGTATATTCTAACATAGAGGCGTTCCCATGGTGATGGGGACGCTTCAAGTTAAAATATACCATCGGATTGGAGAAAACTCAGATCCTAAGGTATATTAACTCCTGACTTTACATTGAAAGTCAATGGGGGATGGATCCGTTTGAAATTGCACCATATTGTGTCAACGTCAAACGGATCCGTCCCCATTGACTTGCATTGTAATTCAGGACGGATCCGTTTGGCTCCGCACGGCCAGGCGGACACCAAAACGACTTTTTCTTCATGTCCGTGGATCCTCCAAAAATCAAGGAAGACCCACGGACGAAAAAACGGTCACGGATCACGGAAAAACGGAACCCGTTTTTGCGGACCGCAAAAAAATACGGTCGTGTGCATGAGGCCTTATTTGTAGGTCCTTTTCCCATTTTATCATAAACGATAGGGTTTCAGGTTTGTTATGTTGAAGTAACTCGGCATATATAGTAGTTATATTTTTAGTTGGCTCTTTCAATTGTAATATTTTTGCCTCAAATTGAGTCGGGCTTGTATATTTTGCTGGAAGTAGTGTTTTTATAGAGTTTTTGACATGTGACAAATGGAGGTAGGACAAAGAGGGTACGTGGAAGGGTTGTTCTCAATTTTCTAGTAAATATGCCTGCGAATCCAGCAGGTCTATGATTGGAGTAGTAAGACGTCTGAGGGAGCTAGGAAGGATCTGGAGGAAATGATGTGGCGCATCCCAAAGTATCTCTTATTTGTAGTAAAGGAGATATAGGGGTAGAAATCAGCAAGTGTTTTAGGTGGAGATTCCATAACCTAACCGTGTTTTTTGTTAGGAGGCTAAAAAGCTTTGTATGGGACAAAAATTTGTCCGATAATAGGAGGGATCTTAGTGAGGTGCGGTTGATTGCTTGCTCAGCTTGTATGTCCAGATGGGACTCTGACTGGCGGAGCCAGTCTAAACATCGTACTCCCTGTATAGCTATATAATAACTACGTATATCTGGTACTCCCATCCCACCCTGAGAAGAAGGTAGTATAGTGTACTGTTTTTTAAGTCTAGGTTTTTTCTTATGCCACAGGAAATTGGAGAGGATGGTCTGGATTTGTGTAAAGAAAGATCTGGGAAGAGGTATTGGTAAGGTCTGTAAGTAATACAGTATCTTAGGCAGTAATATTGTTTTGATTAAAGAACGTCTGCCGAACCATGATGAAAATTGGATGTCCCAAGTACTAATGGTTTGGCTTAGGGCTTTGGGGAGTTCCTGGAAGTTTGTCTACTGTGAGGACAAATAGTAGAGGAGACAGGGGGCATCCTTGTCAGGTCCCGTTATTGATCTGCAGGGGGGGGATAATGTGCCATTTATTAGGACCCTGGCTGTGGGTTTGTTATACATTGCCATTATGGTAGAGATAAATTGGTCCGGTATACCAAATTTGTTGAGCGCTCTCTTCATGAATATCCAGTCAATGCGGTCAAACGCCTTTTCGGCGTCAGTGCCCAGTAACACTAGGGGCACATGACGGCTACTAGCGTAGTTTATGATATGGATAAGTCTGTTGGTGTTCTTTCTGCCCTCTCTCCCAGCCACAAATCCAACCTGTTCACTACGAATGAGAAGGGGTAGAATCGGTTTTAGCCGAAGGGCTATGAGTTTGGCAAACATTTTGAGATCGGTGTTAAGGAGTGATATAGGTCTATAGTTAGAACAGATAGAGTTGTCCTTGTTTTCTTTAGGTATGATTGTGATATGAGCCATCAACCTCTGGGACAGCAAAGGTTCTCCTTTAAGTGCCCCGTTGCATAGGTCCAGAAACCTAGGCAATAGGGTAGTATGGAAAGTACGATACTATAACAGCGATAAACCATAAACCAGGGGTGTTTTTTAGAACTTCATTCAATTTGTGGATTGTAAATGGTTTTAGTAAAAGCCTGGACTGTTCAGCAGAGAGAGAGGGCAGACTGAGGGTAGCCAACCAGTTATCTATTGCCGTAACCTTATCTTCTACTTTTGTCAATGAAGGAGAAGAGGTGATATTGTATAGACTTTCATAAAAGTCTTTAAACCGGGAGTCTATCTCATCAGTATTTCTCAGAGGATGTGAAGAGGGTGACCGGATCATATGGATATAGTATTTAGTTTTCTGTTTTTTAATCTTTGCTAGCATAAATTTTGAGGCCTTGTCACCATGTGCATAATACTTATATTTAGCTGACAAAAATAGTTTAGCTGTGCGGACGTTAAGAGTGTTCTTTAGGATAGATCTTAACAGTGTGAGTTGGCTTAGGGTCCCATCTGATATATGTTTCTTATGTATATTTTCAAGTTTCTGGATTTGCTTAGACAGATCCAGTATTTGTTTTTCCCTTTGTTTTTTAATGTAAGAACCAGACTGTTGGTAATAACCAAGGATAAAAGGGGGGGGGGGGGGGACCCCTACCACACTGGCCCACACTTCACAACCATCCCAAATAAGGACACTGACCACGTTCTTTCTTTTAACCTTTCTTTATTGCTGGGTGGTAGTCGGCCACAGCTATATTTTTATTCATCAAAACGGCAACAGTATAAAAACCGTGCGATCCGCCAGCCGCTGGACTCCCAACGGGCAGATTTCGCCAAACCCATCATTAATAACTTTTTTATTTGCAGTAACTTGCCGCCAGCTGTGACTTATAAAATTCTTCAATCCTGCATACAGGACATAACGCACAGACAAACAGAAATATAAATTAACATTAAAACTTCCAAACACAGGAAACAAAAGGGAGGGAGGGAGGGGGCACCGCGCTTCCGATAAAGAGGAAGAGGATAGGCGGGGACAGCACAGTACCCTCCCGCTACCCGCCTCCTCTTCCTGCTGTGCAATAAGTTAACCCTACATACTCCCACCAACTAACAACTCTAAATCTAGGGCCATACAAGTACCCTAAGGATGGGAAAAGGAAGGGGGGGGGGACCCACAGTCCCTGTCTACCCTCCCTAAACAGTCGGGCAGCCACCAGACTGTTGGTAATAACCAAGGATAAAAGGGGGGGGGTGACCCCTACCACACTGGCCCACACTTCACAACCATCCCAAATAAGGACACTGACCACGTTCTTTCTTTTAACCTTTCTTTATTGCTGGGTGGTAGTCGGCCACAGCTATATTTTTATTCATCAAAACGGCAACAGTATAAAAACCGTGTGATCCACCAGCCGCTGGACTCCCAACGGGCAGATTTCGCCAAACCCATCATTAATAACTTTTTTATTTGCAGTAACTTGCCGCCACGGAGGAGACCTGCCCTCAAACAGGGCTCCGACCACCACCCAACAAGAACAGGGCCTGCTCAATACCATCCTGAAGTCCAGAAAGGAAGATATCTAGTCCAATATCCGTCAAATAGACACCGTCGGGCCTCATTAAAGAACGGTTGTCCCCTTCCAACTGGCGGTGCCGAACAACCACACCTCCCCTGGACCTGACAAAACGGGAAACCCGCAAATTCAACGTCCGCCTGCATCTTTCTATAGCCTCCCCGTCCCTGTCACCGTGCCAAACCACCCGCGGAACAATCTCCGACCATACCAACACTACCTCTCTAAAGAAGGACGGGAACCTCTCCATATCTGACCGCATCAGGGTCAACAGCTCCAGCAAGGGCACGGAACCAATGTCATTGCCCCCAGCGTGAACCACCAGGACCACCGGGCCCACGGCCTGAAAGCCAATCTCCACCACCTGCGAGAGAAGATGCGACCACCGGAGGCCACGAATACCTCTCCATGACACTTCCACCTCTCGAAAACCGAGCAATCTTCCGCCAGGCCTACAGTCGGCTCGCTGCGCCGCCCAAAAAACATATGAATGGCCGATCAACCACACCGCCGGCCTGCCCGAACCTGCAAGAAAAAACTATTAGAATGGATCATAGCACTAGAAATATCGACAAATAAAACACGTACAGTAGAACACAAAGAACTATACTGTGATATCAGATGAACCGGGCATGCCACACCAGGAACCGGGTGGAGGGGAATTCAGGTGCCCCTCCCAAATTGGTCCGTCTTTGAACGCTGGACCCGGATCCTAAGCGAATCATTACCCAGAACAACATCATCACTAGAAAGCCCCCCCGGTTTACGACAGGAAGGGGCAACCAGCTCACTGACCCTAAGGGCCGCAAAAAAGGCCAAACTAAAACTGCCTGAAAACAGGGCCACCTCAAAGGGAGATGAGCAAACCTCGGGAAGCAGGGAAATAAGCTTACCGAGTAAGCCAAACGAGACCGGCCGTCGACTCTCTCGGGAAACATACTCCTTCCTCCAACCCTTTAAAGCCTGCCGAATAACGAATTGCTTGGTAACATCCGGCCATCCCCGCAGCTTAAAGTGAAACGCAATGCCCGATAGACGACGCTGCGCAACCGCTGCAGAAACCCCCAAAGCTTGCAAATGCAACAGCCATTCCACAGTCACCTCCAGCCGCAGATCATCCCTAGCGCCAACATCTCGTGCACCCACCATCCCCCACCATTGAACCCATGAATTACCGTGAGCCTGCCAGGTAGCAGGAGAAACCGAGGATCTGACAAGCGACATCAGTTGCTGTCCACCAAATCCCATAAGTGCGGGGGGCATTCCCGGCCCTCCCGATCTGCTTCCGGGAGAAAGGATCGGAATTCCTGCCAACGAAAATGGGAAAGAGCATCAGCAACCTTATTTTCAACACCTGGAACATGACGGGCTCTAAAATAAACATTTAATGCCAGACACCGAAGAACCAAGTAACGCAGAAGAGACAAGACAGGAAGAGAAGAGGAGGACAAGCTATTGACACAATAAACCACTCCCAGATTGTCAGTCCAAAACGACACATGTTTGTTGGACAACCTGTCCCCCCACAGCTCCACCGCCACGATAATGGGGAATAACTCGAGCAGAGTAAGGTTCTTACACACCCCAGATGACCGCCACGACTCAGGCCACTCAGCAGCGCACCAGTCCTTCCCCAGAATGGTCCCGAAACCACAAGACCCCGACGCATCAGAAAACAAAGACAACTCAGCGTTAGATATTTCCTTGGACATGTAGCACGTGTGACCATTGTAAGACAACAGAAAGGACCTCCAGACCCCCAAGTCATCTTTCAGGGACTTGGATAGCCGGATGCGATGCCGCGGAGATTTAACCCCCCTTGTGGCCAATGACAGGCGACGGGCAAAGACCCGGCCCATGGGCATAACTCGGCATGCAAAACACAACAAACCTAACAGGGACTGAAGCTGCAACAAGGTAACCTTCCTAACCGACAGGAAACCATCAATCAACCCCATAAGCTTCTGCAACTTCTCCGGCGGCAACCCGAAAACCATATCCAACGTGTCAATCTCAATGCCCAAAAACGAAAGCCGTGTAACCGGGCCCTCAGTCTTCTCACTCGAAATGGGGACCCCAAATTGCGCCATCCTTTCCAGAAAAACAGTTAACAGGGACAGGCAACCACCACCACTACCAGGGGAAACAAAGAGAAAATCGTCTAAATAATGCAAAACTGACGTAGAACCAGACTCATAACGAACAACCCACTCCAGAAAAGACCCAAACATTTCAAAATAATGGCAAGAAATAGAACAACCCATAGGGAGGCACGTGTCATAATAAAAAAGGCCATCAACGCAACAACCCAACAGGTGGAAACAATCCGGGTGAACAGGAAGAAGCCGAAAAGCCGATTCGATATCCGACTTAGCCAGCAGGGCCCCCCTGCCTGCATCCCTGACCAACGCAACCGCCTGGTCAAAGGACACATAAGACACAGACGCATCCTCTGGAGAGATGCCGTCATTAACCGACGAACCCTCAGGGTGAGAGAGATGGTGGATCAACCGGAACTTGCCTGGCTCTCTTTTGGGGACAACGCCCAACGGGGAGACCCGCAGATTAGAAAACGGTAAATCAGTAAACGAGCCCCGAATCCTACCCAGAGAAACTTCCTTACCGACCTTCTCCCTGAGAACCTCGGGGAGATCACGGTCCGATTTCAGATTATCCGAAAAATACGGGGACCGGTTCAGAATAAAAGGGATGAAAAAAACCAAACGAAAAACCAACACGGAGCTGAGCAGCCGCCTGCTTATTGGGGTACCTGTCTAGCCAGGGGCCCATCTCTACTACGCTCACCGGGGTCCTTCTGAAGCCCGTGCTCGAACTGCTTGGAAAGCTTAACTGGGGGGCGGGAGCATTTATTAGCCGGGTGGGAACCACTGCAGACCGAGCACTCGTGCTTGAATCTGCACAACCCTGCGATGTTGCAGTTACCCTCATTAAATAACCAGCATGACCCGGGTCGGCGGACGGCCACCGGTCCCGGCGAAGGAGATCCCCCTGAACCAGCGGCCGCCCCTGGAAAGGGGGGAGGTCTCTGTGACACCATCAGCCTCAGCCACACATCCGTGGCCTTAACCCCCCAACCAATCTCCGGCTGCAAACCCAAACGGCGCCTAAATTCCTCATCATAGCGCCACCATGCGCTGCCCCCATGGGACTTGTAGGCGCTATAAATGATGTCCTGATTAACAAACAACTCAGAACAGCGCTCAGGGTGACGCTGGCCCATAATGCAACCCAACACCGAAAAAGCCTGTAACCAATTGTTCATGGTTCTGGCAACTTTGGGCCTACGCTCATACGGCTTGTCCGAAAAACGCCTCTCCTTGTCAACGGTATGTTGATCAACTGATATGAGAGACCAAATATCCACATAATGGTTAGCCCAAACCTTCTCCCGAACGGCCTCGTACAAATGGGCACCCAAAAAACTAA
The DNA here is from genome assembly GCF_905171765.1 of Bufo bufo. Classification (NCBI taxonomy): domain Eukaryota; kingdom Metazoa; phylum Chordata; class Amphibia; order Anura; family Bufonidae; genus Bufo; species Bufo bufo. The sequence continues at coordinate 366,584,524 of NC_053394.1, read as the reverse complement.
CCCCACAAAAACATGACTCTTTATGCACCCCCGCTAACACCGGAGCTGGCTTAGCAGGAGGAGGCGGATGGGACTGGTCAGTATTAGGCTGCAAACGATCCACTAACAATTTTAACAGTGTAGCCATATCAGAACCCCCACCACCCGCCCCCCACGCACCCGTAAATTGGTACTCACCGGACGGAGGCGGCATTGGCGCTACCGCAGGACCAGGAACGGGAACCTCGGGCTGTAGAGAAGCTGCCAGAACCAGGCTCTGAGCCCTGGAAGACCGACCAGACGTCCGCCTATTGCGCTGGACCCGCGCACGCCTCACAGACTCCCCTGACGCAGCAACGGACCCCTCCGAGGACGACGGGGACCGCCACCTGGAGGATCTGGATCGCCTGCTCCAGGCTGAGTCACCTGACCTGCGACGCGACCTGCGGGATCCATGGCGCCTCCGGCTCTCATGAGAGGAGGATGATGAGCTGGACCGTCCTCTGCGGGCACGTGACCGTTCGGGGGCAGGAGGGGGGGTACGAGTGGCTGAGACAGTGCAGTGATAGGGGGAAAATGCACCTCAGCACCACCAGGGGTCACTGCAGGCAGCATGGCCAGGGAAGGAGCTACAGAACTAAAACCCGGCTGCTGCTCAGTCATGGCAGGGGGTTCAGTGAATTGAGTGGAAGGGGGGGTGGGAGGGAGACTCTGGGAAGAGTGGCTGCTAACCTGTGACCCCATAACTCTGCCTGCGTGTACACCTAAACTTCCACTGACCTCGTGTGAGGAGGGAAGTGCCTGAGGCCGAGAGGGGGGAGGAAGGGGCGGAGCTACCGCCCTCAGCACAGAGCCGGCAGCCTTCATCTCTAACGATCCTGCAGCAGCACAGCTATGGGAGCCCAAGGTAAGCGGGGAAGGAGGGGGGCTATGGCCGAGACGTATGGGGGGGCGGATAAGCCGGGAGGACCGCCTGCCCCCCACAGGAGCAATCGCTGAATCACAGGGCTGCACCAGAACCTCAGCAGCCGGAGCACTGACAGGAGGAGGTGAGGGATCAGGGGAACCCAGACTACACAAAAACGAGCGCAGCCACCCCTCACCCCCCTCTGCCATACGTGCCAACAACACCTCCCTCAGACGGGCATCACCCGCGGCCATCGCCAAACTCTTATCCAGACAGAGCACAGGTGCGACTCACCAGGGCACCGCGCTTCCGATAAAGAGGAAGAGGATAGGCGGGGACAGCACATAAGTACCCTCCCGCTACCCGCCTCCTCTTCCTGCTGTGCAATAAGTTAACCCTACATACTCCCACCAACTAACAACTCTAAATCTAGGGCCATACAAGTACCCTAAGGATGGGAAAAGGAAGGGGGGGGGACCCACAGTCCCTGTCTACCCTCCCTAAACAGTCGGGCAGCCACCTATAAAGTGAACCCTAACTACCGTTTTGTGGGCATCCCAAATAGATACGCATTTCACGTCAGGGGTGTTATTGAGCTTAAAATATTCCTCAAGCATCTCCGTTATTTTCATCTTATGGTCTGGAGAATCGAGCAAAGACTCGTTCAGCCTCCAGTTGGACATGGGTTTGGGGAGCTGTCTGAGGATTATCTCCAAGAACACCGGTGCATGATCTGAAAGCAATAGGGAACCAATCTGTGCTTTTTTACAGGAAGTAAGCAGCTGAATGGGTAAGAACAGGTAGTCTAGGCACTGATAAGAGCGATGGGCCACAGAGTAAAAGGTGAAATCCTTAGTGCTGGTGTGTAAAGCTCTCCAGCCGTCTATGAGCCCAAGTAATTCTAATATGGATCTGACTTTCGCTAAAGCTATTCTGGATGTGGAGGATAAGCTGGTAGAGGAGTCTAGTTGTGGGAATAATGCCAAGTTTAAGTCACCGCCTAAGATAACCTCTCCTTCTGCGAAGTTTCTTAGGAGTTCTAGAGTGCTACAGATCCATTTGGATTGAGCAGTGTTCAGGGCATATATGTTCCCAAATGTAAATGTTTGGTTTCCTAGTGTTCCCTTGATAAAAATATATCTTCCCTCCGAATCAATCAAGGAGGAGAGAACATTTAGTTTGAAGTTTTTGTGGATCGCGATAGACACTCCCTTGGATGCAGAGGAAGGCAATACACCGTGAAACCATTGATTAAAACAGAGATGGTTCAAACGCGGTGTATGGTCTTTCTTAAAGTGGGTTTCTTGTAACATGGCTACGCTCACCTGTTGCTTGCGTAGCAAATTTATTATCTGACTTCGTTTAGCCGGAGAGTTGAGGCCTCTAACGTTGAAGGAGCAGATCTTCAGGGTGGCCATTCAGATGAGGTGTAGATGTGTGGTCTGTCGATGAAGCAATTCCAGACTTGCTTGGTGAATCTTATGTGCTGTAGGACTAGCAGGGGGGAGGGAAGGTCATGGTGGAAAAAAGGAATTGAACAGTCAATACAAACAGTAATATCTAGGTTAATAACCATTTCTAAGTACAGCAATTTTGAGGGTATGCTGGAGTAAAGAAATAAAGGGAGACACCCAAACAGGGTGGAAAAGTGGGAGGTGGAGGAATGGACAGCAAAAGGCAGCATGACGATGCTAGCGAGTAGGAAGATAAAAGCTATAGAAAGAGGGAGTAGTAAGCTTGGGTTTGTAGAAAAACCTCAGTTGGGGAATACCCTATAGGGAGACTAGCGGACCTAAGTAAGGTTGGTCATAGTGGGGATAAAAGTGAAAACCTTTATTTTTTTTAAATCTTTTCTCTTTTCTCAAAAAAGAAAGTCTAAGCGGAGGTGATAACATATAAGGTAGGAGGGGGGGAAGGACAAGGAATGTAGAGGGGGGGGGGGAGAAAAGGGGTTAGAATAGGGGATAGGCCTATTTTGAGAAAAATAATTTAGGGAATTAGAGATAGAGATAAGAAATAAGAAATAAAACTCTGGATAGATTCAGAGTTCAGAAAATGAGAACGCAGTAAGTGAGAACAGTAAGACTGAAATAGTATCATCTTATAACTTTTAACTAATAAGAAGGATTCTGAATCTGTAGATTCGTCTCTTGGTCTAATGGGTACTTCAGGTCAAGGACTGCTTGTGGGCCAGGAGTAGAGGTTCCTCAAATAGAAGAGGAGCAGGAATCAGGTAGTCCTTCTGTGGAGAGTCAATCTGGGTCCAGGGAGATCCTTCTTGGAGTCGTCTTCATCATCCTTCTCTTTGAGCGTTGGGCTCTGGAGGAAGCACTCGGGGTCCAAGGTTCCAAAACAGGTATAGGAGGTAAGTCCGTTAGATTTTTAAAGATGTACCAATCCGGTATATCCAGCGGCTCTATCTCCAGGGTGTTGTATACCTGGGGAAGGTCAGAGGGAGATCTGATCACAAGATTGCGCCCCGGGTTGTTGATCAATAAACCAAACAGATGGAGCCAACGGTAGGTGATATTCCCAGAAGAGGTTTGGCAGGTACATCGACGATCTGCTCATAATATGGAGTGGCGATGTGCCTGCCATACATAAGTTCGTACAGTATATACAAAACAACAACTATAACCTCAAATTCACATACAATGAGGATTCTAGTATGATGAATTTTTTGGATTTGAAACTTACGGGTATCCCTAATAATGTCATAAAGACAGAAACGTACCGCAAGGAAATAGCGGGGAATACAATTCTAAGGGCTGACAGTCATCACTGCCACCATACCATCAAATATATCCCAGTAGGAGAATTTATACGGGCCAGGAGAAACTGCAATACACTGGAGGCCTTCAAACGTGAATGCCATATAATATGGAGGCGCCTCTTGGAAAGAAAATATCCTATGTGGATGATTTCAAGAGGATTACAAATAGCCAAAAATAAGTGTAGGGAATCATTGCTCTTTAAAAATATAAATAAACATAACAATACAATCAAAGGCAAATATGACAGAAATAAATGTAGAAATGGAAGAATACAAAAACAAGCAGTTTATACTGACAGAAAAAACAACAATATTGCGGAACTAAAAGGTACAAAAGAGGAGTTAAATGAAAATATCATAAATGAAAACAAAAATATACAACCCACTCTAGTACTGACATATAGTCGCCAATATAATTTAATCCGCAATATTGTCCAAAAATATCTCCCAGTTCTACACGAGGATAATATACTCAATGCGGTACTCAAGGAGGGTTGCAGGATTGTATCTAAAAGACCACAAACAATAGGAAATTCCTTGTCCCCGTCCATGTTTATACGTGAATCCTGTCCCCAAATAGACACATGGCTGACATACAAGGGCTTTACACGCTGCGGCAGTCAGCGCTGCCGAACCTGCAACTATGTACAAAATACAAAAACCTTTTGTAATGCAGATCAGACACAGACTTACAATATAAAGTCCTACATTAATTGCAATACAAAAGCAGTAGTCTATGTGATCCTCTGTGAATACTGCAACAAAATGTATATAGGATGTACCATAAGGAAATTTAAAAACCGTATTTTAGAACATCTCAATTACATAGATAATCCCTCTTATACTAATATATCAAACGCTGCCAGACACTTCATTGACAGACATAACCGTAGCTCAAAATACTTCAAAACATATGCTATAGAACATGTAAAAATATCCACTAGAGGAGGAGACATAAAACATCAAGTCAATTTGAGAGAGGCCTATTGGATATTTAAATTGGAGACAAGATATCCAAAGGGCCTTAACTTAAGAAGGGAGATCATGCACTTTTATTGATTATTTACGGTGATAAATGGATCAACATACTCATGCCCTTCTTTTGCTCTTTCTTTTTACTGTTTGCGCTTATATTGCGCATGAATCATACCAATGTATATAACCTCGAGCATGTTTCTCAATAATTTTTCTTGAGAGACAAACCGAGAAATAACGCACATATAATGTGAACGGATCCCTATTTAATGCAGTGATTTTCCTAGCAGAGGTTTTTTTTTTTCTTTCTATATCTGTCTCTTCTTTCAGTTTTATTTTTCTAAGCTATGAAATTTTAATATGCTGGAAGAGATATCTGTACATACTGAAACAACTTTGTTTTTAATGAAATGCCATATAACTCTATGTATGTCAGATATTTGATTGGAATGATTTTGATGCTCCAGGTGACAACTATTTGAAACAAGTGCTGTGCAAAGGGGAGTAATCATGACTGCCCCGTGCTACTTCCTCTCTCCACCCAGTGCATAGTCACAGGTGGGAGTAACTATAGCGTCTATCAAACACACTTGATTTCCTATATAAACCTGGGAGCGCCAAATGCACTCCACTTTTACGAATAAGACTTTTCGAAACGCGTCAAACAGCCTGTACCAAGAGAGATCTTGAGCCCTGTACTGTCCGTGTGTAACTATTGAATAAAATGGAGAACTTGATACTTCGGAAAAAAGTGAGTGCTGGAGTCTGAATTTACCCATTTTCAGAGGTTTTAGCTCTCTTCGTTTTTGGAATGTCATTGGTGATAAATCCTGGAATAAAGAAACAGTGGACCCGAAGCAAGCAAGTGGGTGTTTTTCTCTCGCCGCTTTAAGCAACTTTTCTTTGGTGCTAAAACTGACCAGCTTGCAGATTATGTCGCGTGGAGGTTTTTGTGGCTTGGGAGGTGGGTGAAGCGCCCTGTGAGCTCAATCCATAGTGAGGACGTCTGTGGCCTCGGGGCCTAGTAACTAGAGATAAGCGAACACCTGGATGTTCGGGTTCGAGAAGTTCGGCCGAACTTCCCGAAAATGTTCGGGTTCGGGATCCGAACTCGACCCGAACTTCGCCCCGAACACCATTGAAGTCAATGGGGACCCGAACTTTTCGGCACTAAAAAGGCTGTAAAATAGCCCAGGAAAGGGCCAGAGGGCTGCAAAAGGCAGCAAAATGTAGGTAAATCCCCTGCAAACAAGGGGAAATGAATTAAAAAAATTAATAAAAAAATTAACCAATATCAATTGGAGAGAGGTCCCATAGCAGAGAATCAGGCTTCATGTCACCCACCACTGGAACAGGCCACTGTGAGATATTGAGGCCCCGGCACCCAGACAGAGGAGAGAGGTCCCATAGCAGAGAATCAGGCTTCATGTCACCCACCACTGGAACAGGCCACTGTCAGATATTTAGGCCCTGGCACCCAGACAGAGGAGAGAGGTCCCATAGCAGAGAATCAGGCTTCATGTCACCCACCACTGGAACAGGCCACTGTGAGATATTTAGGCCCCGGCATCCAGACAGAGGAGAGAGGTCCCATAGCAGAGAATCAGGCTTCATGTCACCCACCACTGGAACAGGCCACTGTGAGATATTTAGGTCCCGGCACCCAGACAGAGGAGAGAGGTCCCATAGCAGAGAATCAAGCTTCATGTTATAGCAGAGAATCAAGCTTCATGTCACCCACCACTGAAACAGGCCACTGTCAGATATTTAGGCCCTGGCACCCAGACAGAGGAGAGAGGTCCCATAGCAGAGAATCAGGCTTCATGTCACCCACCACTGGAACAGGCCACTGTGAGATATTTAGGCCCCGGCATCCAGACAGAGGAGAGAGGTCCCATAGCAGAGAATCAGGCTTCATGTCACCCACCACTGGAACAGGCCACTGTGAGATATTTAGGTCCCGGCACCCAGACAGAGGAGAGAGGTCCCATAGCAGAGAATCAAGCTTCATGTTATAGCAGAGAATCAAGCTTCATGTCACCCACCACTGAAACAGGCCACTGTCAGATATTTAGGCCCCGGCACCCAGACAGAGGAGAGAGGTCCCATAGCAGAGAATCAGGCTTCATGTCACCCACCACTGGAACAGGCCACTGTGAGATATTTAGGCCCCGGCACCCAGACAGAGGAGAGAGGTCCCATAGCAGAGAATCAGGCTTCATGTCACCCACCACTGGAACAGGCCACTGTCAGATATTTAGGCCCCAGCACCCAGACAGAGGAGAGAGGTCCCATAGCAGAGAATCAGGCTTCATGTCATAGCAGAGAATCAGGCTTCATGTCACCCACCACTGGAACAGGCCACTGTCAGATATTTAGGCCCCGGCACCCAGACAGAGGAGAGAGGTCCCATAGCAGAGAATCAAGCTTCATGTTATAGCAGAGAATCAAGCTTCATGTCACCCACCACTGAAACAGGCCACTGTCAGATATTTAGGCCCCAGCACCCAGACAGAGGAGAGAGGTCCCATAGCAGAGAATCAGGCTTTATGTCATAGCAGAGAATCAGGCTTCATGTCACCCACCACTGGAACAGGCCACTGTCAGATATTTAGGCCCCGGCACCCAGACAGAGGAGAGAGGTCCAGTAGCAGAGAATCAGGCTTCATGTCACCCACCATTGGAACAGGCCAGTTTACGATATTTAGGCCCCTGGCACCCAGACGGAGGAGAGGTTCATTCAACTTTGGGTTGCCCCGCAATTTAATGATAAAATTAAAAAAAGAGGATTGAATGAAGAAGTGCCCTGAAGTACAAGAATATATTGTTAAGGGGAGGTAGTTATAAATGTCTAATCTGCACAAGGGATGGACAGGTCCTGTGGGATCCATGCCTGGTTCATTTTTATGAACGTCAGCTTGTCCACATTGGCTGTGGACAGGCGGCTGCGTTTGTCTGTAATGACGCCCCCTGCCGTGCTGAATACACGTTCAAATAAAACGCTGGCCTGCTGGGCAGGCCAGCATCTCCGAGGCATAAAAGGCTAGCTCTGGCCACGTGGACAATTTGGAGACCCAGAAGTTGAATGGGGCCGAACCATCAGTCAGTACGTGGAGGGGTGTGCACACGTACTGTTCCACCATGTTAGTGAAATGCTGCCTCCTGCTAACACGTTCCATATCAGGTGGTGGTGCAGTTAGCTGTGGCGTGGTGACAAAACTTTTCCACATCTCTGCCATCCTAACCCTGCCCTCAGAGGAGCTGGCCGTGACACAGCTGCGTTGGCGACCTCTTGCTCCTCCTCTGCCTTCGCCTTGGGCTTCTACTTGTTCCCCTGTGACATTTGGGAATGCTATCAGTAGCGCGTCTACCAACGTGCGCTTGTACTCGCGCATCTTCCTATCACGCTCCAGTGCAGGAAGTAAGGTGGGCACAAAGTCTTTGTACCGGGGATCCAGCAGGGTGGCAACCCAGTAGTCCGCACACGTTAAAATGTGGGCAACTCTGCTGTCGTTGCGCAGGCACTGCAGCATGTAGTCGCTCATGTGTGCCAGGCTGCCCAGAGGTAAGGACAAGCTGTCCTCTGTGGGAGGTGTATCGTCATCATCCTCCGTTTCCCCCCAGCCACGCACCAGTGATGGGCCCGAGCTGCGTTGGGTGCCACCCCGCTGTGAACATGCTTCATCCTCATCCACCTCCTCCTCGTCCTCCAGTAGTGGGCCCTGTCTGGCCACATTTGTACCTGGCCTCTGCTGTTGCAAAAAACCTCCCTCTGAGTCACTTCTAAGAGACTGGCCTGAAAGTGCTAAAAATGACCCCTCTTCCTCCTCCTCCTGGGCCACCTCCTCTTCCATCATCGCCCTAGGTTTTTTCTCAAGGAGACATAGAAGTGGTATTGTAACGCTGATAACGGCGTCATCGCCACTGGCCATGTTGGTGGAGTACTCGAAACAGCGCAACAGACCACACAGGTCTCGCATGGAGGCCCAGTCATTGGTGGTGAAGTGGTGCTGTTCCGCAGTGCGACTGACCCGTGCGTGCTGCAGCTGAAACTCCACTATGGCCTGCTACTGCTCGCACAGTCTGTCCAGCATGTGCAAGGTGGAGTTCCACCTGGTGGGCACGTCGCATATGAGGCGGTGAGCGGGAAGGCCGAAGTTACGCTGTGGCGCAGACAGGCGAGCAGCAGCAGGATGTGAACACGGAAGCACGCACAGACGGCCCGCACTTTAAGCAGCAGCTCTGACATGTCGGGGTAGTTGTGAATGAACTTCTGCACCACCAAATTCAGCACATGCGCCAGGCAAGGGATGTTCGTCAAACCGGCTAGTCCCAGAGCTGCGACTAGATTTCGCCCATTATCGCACACCACCAGGCCGGGCTTGAGGCTCACCGGAAGCAATCACTCATCGGTGTGTTGTTCAATACCCCGCCACAACTCCTGCGCGGTGTGGGGCCTGTCCCCCAAACATATGAGTTTCAGAATGGCCTGCTGACGTTTACCCCGAGCTGTGCTGAAGTTGGTGGTGAAGGTGTGTGGCTGACTGGATGAGCAGGTGGAAGAAGAGGAGGAGGAAGCCGAGTAGGAGGAGGAGGCTACAGGAGGCAAAGAATGTTGCCCTGCAATCCTTGGCGGCAGAAGGACGTGCGCCAAAGAGCTCTCCGCCTGGGGCCCAGCCGCCACTACATTTACCCAGTGTGCAGTTAGGGAGATATAGCGTCCCTGGCCGTGCTTACTGGTCCACGTATCTGTGGTTAGGTGGACTTTGCCACAGATGGCATTGCGCAGTGCACACTTGATTTTATCGGATACTTGCTTGTGCAGGGAAGGCTCGGCTCTCTTGGAAAAGTAGTGGCGGCTGGGAACAACATACTGTGGGACAGCAAGTGACATGAGCTGTTTGAAGCTGTCTGTCTCCACCAGCCTGAATGACAGCATTTCATATGCCAGTAGTTTAGAAATGCTGGCATTCAGGGCCAGGGATCGAGGGTGGCTAAGTGGGAATTTACGCTTTCTCTCAAATGTTTGTGAGATGGAGAGCTGAACGCTGCCGTGTGACATGGTGGAGATGCTTGGTGACGGAGGTGGTGGTGTTGGTGGTACATCCTCTGTTTGCTGGGCGGCAGGTGCCAACATTCCTCCAGAGACGGAGGAAGAGGCCGAGGCAGCAGCAGAAGAGGTAGCAGGGGAGCCTGAGTGAGTTCCTTTTTTTAAGGTGTTTACTCCACAGCAGTTCATGCTTTGCATGCAGATGGCAGGTCATGCAGGTTGTGCTTAGGTTCAGAACGTTAATGCCTCGCTTCAGGCTCTGATGGCACAGCATGCAAACCACTCGGGTCTTGTTGTCAGCAAATTGTTTGAAGAACTGCCATGCCAGGGAACTCCTTGAAGCTGCCTTTGGGGTGCTCGGTCCCAGGTGGCGGTGGCCAGTAGCAGGCGAACTCTTTTGGCGGCGGGTGTTCTGCTTTTGCCCACTGCTCCCTCTTTTGCTACGCTGTTGACTCGGTCTTACCACTGCCTCTTCCTTTGAACTCTGAAAGTCAGTGGCACGACTTTCATTCCATGTGGGGTCTAGGACCTCATCGTCCCCTGCATCGTCTTCCACCCAGTCTTCCTCCCTGACCTCCTGTTCCGTCTGCACACTGCAGAAAGACGCAGCAGTTGGCACCTTTGTTTCATCATCATCAGAGACGTGCTGAGGTGGTATTCCCATGTCATCATCATCAGGAAACATAAGTGGTTGTGCGTCAGTGCATTCTATGTCTTCCACCGCTGGGGAAGGGCTAGGTGGATGCCCTTGGGAAACCCTGCCAGCAGAGTCTTCAAACAGCATAAGAGACTGCTGCATAACTTGAGGCTCAGACAGTTTCCCTGATATGCATGGGGGTGATGTGACAGACTGATGGGCTTGGTTTTCAGGCGCCATCTGTGCGCTTTCTGCAGAAGACTGGGTGGGAGATAATGTGAACGTGCTGGATCCACTGTCGGCCACCCAATTGACTAATGCCTGTACCTGCTCAGGCCTTACCATCCTTAGAACGGCATTGGGCCCCACCAAATATCGCTATAAATTCTGGCGGCTACTGGGACCTGAGGTAGTTGGTTCACTAGGACGTGTGGCTGTGGCAGAACGGCCACGTTCTCTCCCAGCACCAGAGGGTCCACTAACACCACCACGACCATGTCCGCGTCCGCGTCCCTTACTAGATGTTTTCCTCATTGTTACCGTTCACCACAATAAGAAAAAAATTATTTGGCCCAGTGTATTGAATTCAAATTCAGGCCTTTTTTTTACAGGCACCTAACACTATCTGGCTATCTATTTATGTACCGTATTACACTAATACAGGCACAGCAGTAACCATAGATTTAGCTGAATATAAATTGTAAGCCTAGTATTTAGGCCCTGGATGAAAGGTTTCCTTTTACGGACAGAATTACACTTGGAGATGCACGGTAGCGTGTGAAGTTACTGAGGATGACCCTATCAGCACTTGAATTTGCACCTTGAATGTAATATACCCTTTTACGGACAGAAATACACTATGTGAGATGCACAATAGTGCGTGCAAATTTAAAGGCTTTTGCTTTCAGCAATTGTAATTTAACAGTTTGTGTAATATACCCTTTTACGGACAGATTTAAACTTGGCCTGCAACAGCAGAAACCACTGATTTAGGGTATTGCTATTTTGGGAATTTAATTTCAACCCAGAACAAAAACTATGCTTTGACGGACACTAAAAAACTTGTCCAGCCACAGCTGGAACACCAGATTTAGGGTATTGCTATTTTGGCAATTGAATTTCACCCCAGAAAAAAATATATCCTTTGCCAGACAGCAGACAGTATTACACTTGGCTAGCCACAGCTGGAACACCAGATTTAGGGGATTGCTATTTTTGCAAGTGAATTTCATCTCTCAATAAAATATAGAAAATTCTATCCTGAGTTTCTAGGGGTGACAATAAACACAGCCAAGCCCCTGATGTATGATATAACAAAAAAAAAAAAATAATACTATTGATGGTTAAATGGACTTGGTGGCAGCTTGTGCTGGCGCACCACAAGGCAAAAAATGGCCGCCGATCACCCCAGAAAAATGTGACAGAAAAACGCTCTGGGCAGCCTAAAAACTGTGAGCAATTAACTAGCAGCAGTTGAATGATTCACAGCTGTAGATCGATCACTTCATTAAGTGTTTTTGCTCAGTTAATCCCTGCCTAATCTCACCCTAACAGCAGCTGCATCCTCTCCCTACACTGATCAGAGTAGAGTGACGTGCGGCGTTACGTGACTCCAGCTTAAATAGAGGCTGGGTCAAATGCTGCACTGGCCAATCACAGCCATGCCAATAGTAGGCATGGCTGTGATGGCCTCTTGGGGCAAGTAGTATGACGCTTGTTGATTGGCTGCTTTGCAGCCTTTCAAAAAGCGCCAAGAAAGCGCTGAACCCGAACCCAAACTTTTACGTAAATGTTCGGGTTCGGGTCCGTGTCACGAACACCCCAAAATTCGGTACGAACCCGAACTATACAGTTCGGGTTCGCTCATCCCTACTAGTAACTTTAGGAACAACTCTTTCAGTGCCGGCATGATAGACTCAGGCAATACAGTCTCTGGAATGCCCTTGATATGGAGATTGTGTCTCCGTCCCCTGTTATCTTGGTCTTCGACCAGGCTGTACAGGTGGTTAATGTGAGCCTGTGTGTGTTCAAAGCTGTGGGATGCCTCGGTGTTGAAAGCCATAGCTTCCTCATGGCTGGCTTCTAGCACCTCCACACATTCTCTGAGTTGCTTCTGGTCGCTCGTTATGTCTTGTAAGTCCTGTTTTAAAGGAGCTAATGCGACTCCTAAAGCCTCTCTTATGAAAGATCTGGAGACCGGGAGGTTTTCCCCAGTGTGAAGGGATTCTGCTTTGCTTTCCCTACCTCCGTTCGAGTCTGCAGAAGCGTCTGCCTGCTCGTCTCTTATTGCTGGCTCTCTGTCCCGCGCCATCTTGGATTCAAGGCGGGGTCTCTGAGTGCTTTTCTTAAAGAATTTCTCCATCTCCTCCATGAACTGGGTTTGATCCCCGTGGTCCGGGGGTATCTCTGGACTTGTCTCGCCCGATTTTCCCCATTTTCTCCGCTCTGAATGTGCTTATTAAGCTCGCTTTCACCGTGTCTGCAGCAGAGCTCACACAAGCATGTGCGTCTCGCTCTGTGGCCAAGCTCCGCCCCCTTTCACACTCTTTTAGAGTGTACCCTAATTTAAAAAAATGTAATTAAAACCAAAAACCTGTGTTGGCTACCTCGTCCTCCTCCACCGCCGCTTCCACCTACACCGCTACGTCCACCGCCTCCTCAAACTCCTACTCCATATGGAACTCCACCTCATAAATCAAATTATTATTTTTTTTGTACGTATTTTATTTTATGTCATTTCACTACTTTGTCATTTACATTTTCGGGTGAAATTCACAAATCTCTGTGTGTATAGTACTACTGCTATACCTAGTAGACCGGTAAAAAAAAATTAAAATTGTCAGTAACATTTTCTGGTGAAATTCACAAATTTTTGGGTGTAATGTACCACTGCTATACCTATTAGACCGGTAAAAAATAATAATAACATTTGTCAGTTACATTTTAAGGTCAAATTCACAAATTTTTGGGTGTAATATACCCCTCCTCTACCTAGTTAACAGCTTAATAAATTTCAATAATTTTTCTTTTACATTTTCGGGTGACAATAAACAATTTTTTTCTGTCATAGACCCCTGCTCTACCAAGTAGACAGGTTAATACATTTCTGTAATTTTTCTGTTACATTCTTGGGTTGACATTATACAATTTTAGAGAAGACAGAGTCGGCACTCCGTGTGTCAGAGATGCGGTGCGCGTGTCCAGGGTAAAACCTCACGTACTTGCACAAAAAGGACCGGCACTCGCTAAAGTAGAATGATTATTCAATATTTAATGGTCACATACAGAAGCCAAGTGACGCGTTTCGGCTACTAGGTGAGCCTTTTCCAAACATGTTTGAAAAAGGCTCACCTAGTAGCCAAAACGCGTCACTTGCCTTCTGTATGTGACCAATAAATATTGAATAATCATTCTACTTTAGCGAGTGCCGGTCCTTATTATACAATTTTAGACGTGAATAAACCCCTGCTCTGCATAGGTGACAGGTAATAAAATTTCTGAAATGCTTCTCCCTTGATTCAATGCTTAAACTTAAACAAGTTGTACCACATTTGCACTTCAATAAATTGTCCCACATTTCCGCTATACTTGTTTGGCCAACATTTGCGCCTTAATAGCTTTCCCCACATTTCCGCTTGACTCTTTTCGCCCACATTTGGGCTTCTGTAATTTGTACAACATTTGCGCCTTAATAGCTTTTCCCACATTTCCGCTTAACTCTTTTGCCCCACATTTGGGCTTCTGTAATTTGTCCTACATTTGAGCCATAATAGCTTTTCCCACATTTCCGCTCAATCCCAATTTTTTTAAAATAAATTTATCTCCCTTAAATTTGGTCTCTTTTTCTCACGCTCCCTCTACGGTGTGGAACCCTGATTCGCCGATAACGTGATCAACATGGTAGGCTCAGAAAAGAACATCGAAAGTTGATAGAGAAGATATCCAAATGGTGAATGTCACTGGGGCACCTCTACATAGGTGACAGGAACATACATTTAAAAAAATCGTCAATTACATTGTCAGGTGACATTTTTCAAATTTTGCCAGATAGAAACCCCTGTTCTGCATAGGTGACAGGGAATAAAATTTTATAAATTCTTCAGTAATTAATGCGCACCACATTCTTTCATTCAATGCTTAAACTCTCCGGCATGGAACCCTGATTCCCCGCCACCCATGGTCACTATGGTAGGCGCATAAAAGAACATCGAAAGTTGATAGAGCAGATATTAAATTGGATCGTAAACATCACGGGGACGTGCGACATGGTGGGGCAGTAAGTTTGCACACGCCTACACGAACTGACTGACAGGGGTCAGCCCCTGCAACTTCTGGGTCTCCAAATTGGGCACATGGCCTGAGCTTGCCCTTTACCCCTTGGAGGTACTGGCCTGCCCTGCAGCCAGTGTATTGTCTGAACGTGTGTTTAGCATTAGTGATGAGCGGCAGGGGCAATATTTGAATTCGTGATATTTCGTGAATATATGGTAGAATATTCGTCATATATTCGCGAATATTCGTATTCGAGATATTTGTTTTATTGCGAAAAATCTGTAATAAAAAAATCGCATAATTCGAATTTTTATGCAAAAAAAGGTGTTGGTCAAAAACGAGTATATAGCACTACAGAATATACTGCTATATATTCGTTTTTAGAATATTCGTCATTTTTTTCATCTGAACAAATGATTCCTCCCTGCTTAAAATGCTTCTGGGTCAATGAGTCATTGGCCCACAAGCAAGAAGCAGGGAGGAATCATGACTTTAGATGTTGAAAAAATATTCTAAAAACAAATATATAGCACTATAGCGAATATATTCGTTTTGACATTTTTTAGAATATTCATCTTTTTTTTTTTCTCTCCAAACAGTACAGTTAAACCCCTTTGGCATACTCCTCCCCACAAGTGTCCCCGTCACCATGGGAACGCCTGATGGTTAGAATATACCATCGGATCTGAGTTAGATAGTGAAAACTCAAATCCGATGGTATATTCGAACACAAAGGCGTTTCCATGGTGATTGGGGACGCTTGAAGTTAGAGTATACCAACAGGCGCATACATACTGGCCCCCTGCTGCCTGGCGGCACCTGACCTCTGACACGGCACTGTGATGCACACAATTAACCCCTCAGGTGCCTTGCCGCACCTGAGGGGTTAATTGTGCGGATCACCTCACCCTGTCAGAGGTCGGGTGCTGCCGGGCAGCAGTGCGCCCCCCCCCCCACTATTGAAAACATTCATGGGCAGTGCGCCCTAACCCCCCCTCACCAGTATGACAATCATTGGTGGCCAGTGCGGATATCCCCCTCCGTATTAAACATCATTGCTGGCAGTGCGCTGACAATCCCTCCCCCCGTATTAATCATTGCTGGCAGTGTGCCCTCAATCCCCCCTTCCTCACCAGTATTACAATCATTGGTGGCAGTGCACCCTCAATCCCCCCTCCCTCCCCAGTATTAATCATTGCTGGCAGTCCGCCCTCAATCCCCCCTCCCTCCCCAGTGCGCCCCCCCCCATCATTAGTGGCAGTGGCAGTTCCGATCGGAGTCCCAGCAGTGTAATGCTGGGGCTCCAATCAGTTACCATGGCAACTAGGACGCTACTGAAGTCCTGGCTGCCATGGTCAGTTAGTCAGCATTGTACTTACCTGCGCTGGGGCCGCCGGGCGCTCCTTCTTCTCAAACTCACAGGTCTGTGTGGCGTATGCTTATAGCAATGCGCCACACAGACCTGTGAGTTTGAGAAGAAGGAGCGCCCGGCGGCCCCAGCGCAGGTAAGTACAATGCTGACTAACTGACCATGGCAACCAGGACTTCAGTAGCGTCCTGGTTACCATGGTAACCGATCGGAGCCCCGGAACTGCCGCTGCCACCAATGATGGGGGGTGCACTGCCAGCAATGATTAATACTGGGGAGGGAGGGGGGATTGAGGGCGCACTGCCAGCAATGATTAATACTGGGGAGGGAGGGGAAATTGAGGGCGCACTGCCACCAATGATTGTCATACTGGTGAGGGGGGTTAGGGAACACTGTGGGGGGGGGTGGGGGGGGGCGCACTGCTGCCTGGCGGCACCTAACCTCTGACAGGGTGCTGTGATCCGCACAATTAACCCCTCAGGTACGGCACCTGAGGGGTTAATTGTGTGGATCACAGTGCCCTGTCAGAGGTCGGGTGCCGCCAGGCAGCAGGGGGCCAGTATGTATGCGCCTGTTGGTATACTCTAACTTCGAACGTCCCCATCACCATGAGAACGCCTCTGTGTTAGAATATACCATCGGATTTGAGTTTTCACGATCTAACTCAGATCCGATGGTATATTCTAGCCACCAGGCATTCCCATGGTGACGGGGACGCTTGTGGGGAGGAGTATGCCGGACTCATTGACCACAAGCATTTTAAGCAGGGAGGAATCATTTGTTCAGATGTAAAAAATGACGAATATTCGATATAACGAATATATAGCAGTATATTCGTAATATTCCCTAATTATCGAAGTTGCGATATTCGCGATTAATATTCGCTATTCGAATATTTGCACTCAACACTATTTAGCATGACTGCAGGGGGTTATCACAGGTTATATTTCCCAATGTTTTGGGGTGTACCCTAATTTAAAAATGTTATTTAAAACCAAAAGCCAGTAAAGGCTACCTCCTCCTCCGCCGCCGCTTCCACCTACACCGCCACATCCACTGCCTCCTCAACCTCCTACTCCATATGAACCTCGTCCTCCTAGATCAATATTATTATTTTTTATTTTTACGTATTTTATGTTATTTAAAGTCATTTCTCTATCCACATTTGTTTGCAGAGCACTTGCCATGCTCTTAACCACATTTTGATGCCATGTGCAGCCCTCTAGCCATTTCCATGACATTTTTACACCCATTTTAGTGCTCAAAAGTTCGGGTCCCCATTCATTTCAATGGGGTTCGGGGTCAAGTTCGGGTCAAGTTTGGGGTCCCGAACTCTACGTTTTTTCCAAAGTTTGGCCGAACCAGTCGAACCCGAACATCCAGGTGTCCGCTCAACTCTAGTGGTCACCTCAGTGTTGGTGTTTGTAGCCTCTAGGAGTCTGGTGATGGCAGAAAGGCCTTTGGTGTTCGTGATTGAAGTATAGAGGCTAACAACGTCAAGTGTGACCAAAATCGAGTTGGGATGGACTTGTTTAATATCCCTGATAATTTGAAGGAATGTAGACGTGTCCAATAAAAAGGATTTTGTGGTTTTGATCTTAGGTGTCAAAATTTTCACCTCACCAGCAGCCACCCGCATATAATTGTTTAGAGTCAGCTCACCAGCAGACCCTCACCTACAATGTTTTGCAGGGTCAGCTCACCAGCAGGCACTCGCATATAATTTTTTAGAGTGTCAGATCACCAGCAGGCCCTCACCTACAATGTTTTACAGGGTCAGCTCACTAGCAGGCCCTCAAATCTAATTTTTTAGAGGGTCATCTCACCAGCAGGCCCGCAGCTAAAATCTTTTCCAAGGTCAGCTCACCAACAGGCCCTCGCATATAATGTTTTACAGGGTCAGCTCACCAGCAGGCCTGCATCTACAATGTTTTACAGAGTCAGCTCACCAACAGGCCCTCGCATATAATTTTTTAGAGGGTCAGCTCACCAGCAGGCCCTTACCTACCATGTTTTACAGGGTCAGCTCACCAGCAGGCCCTCACCTACAATCTTTTAGAGGGTCAGCTCACCTGCAGGCCCTCACCTAAATATATCTAATAGGTCATTTGCACTGTGCTTGGATGTGGTAGCTGTAGCCATTTCTCAGGCTCCCCCTCCGGAATCGAACCCTGATTCCCCCTTACCCATGGTCATCGTGGTTGGCGCTGAAAATAACATCGAAAGTTGATAGGGCAGACATCTGAATGGATCGTCGCCGTCACAGGGACATGCGATTGGATACAGGTTATCTAGAGTCACCAAAGCGGCAGCAGGCCCTTGCCCATAATGTTTTAGATGGTCAGACCAGCAGGCCCTTGCTCCAAATGTTTTTGAGGGTCACCATCAGGCCATCAATCATAATTTTTCTAGGCTGTGTATGATGCCCTCCTTTATGTGTAACAAAGGGTGCATTGGAGTGCCTTTTTTGTAGTTTTTGGCAGCCCTTTCACTTAGTGCATAGGCTTTATGAGTGAAGGAGTCCCACTACCTGAACAATTGTACCACAATGTGAATGAGGCCCTCCTTTATGTGATATACATGTTGTATTGGAGTGCCTCTTCCTTGTAATTTTTTGCAGCACTTTATATACAAGTAAATATACAGAAAAGAATGTTTCCTAACAATTTGTCCTCTAAAATAGATTTTATCTTAAGTTTGGTGCGTATTATTGTCAGTCTGTAAAAGTGGCGTTCTACTCGGACAACATCGTTCCCAGCAGCGACCTGGGAGTCCAAGATGCATTCAGACATCCTCCCCATGCTGTTCCCGAATTCCATGCTGTTCTCCATTTCGGTGGTGTTTCCATCAATTTCTGACCTTTTCCTATGAATCAGGCACCCTCCCCTCTTCAGAGCAGGTTCTCCCATTGACTTCCATTATACTCGGGTGTTCGGCCAGAGCACCCGAGCAACTGAGCACTTTGGTGCTCAATCAACACTAGCTTCCACCTGTTGGAATTCCACCCTCCGTATGTCGGACCGACTATATGAACGGAGAAATGCCATTAACGATTTCTTGATGATACAGGCGGACAGAGGTACTCCCCTTTGTAACTTCAATGTTACCCAGCTTATGCCTGACACCTGCCATTTGCTCGGGCACTTTGAGGAGGCCACTTTATTTGTCAGTCGCCAGGACTACGGGATGAACAATGTCATTCCGCTGCTTCATGTCCTGGAACAGATGCCTACTAAATCTGCCTGTCCAGGGGACAGGATATGTGGAGACTATATCTCACGGCCGCATGATCCCTGTGGGGGCTTAACTAAAGGAGGAGGAGGAGAAGGACATTCGAGCACAAGCAATGTGTAGAGAAATGGGTGGTTTTTCTACACAGGTGACAGGAGAGGAGGAGCAGCCAGAGGAGATACAGGGTGATGAGGAAGAGATGGCAGAGGACCCGGGCAGTATGCAGTGGAGATGGAGGCAGGGAGTCCCTCAGAGTCACTAGCACAAATCCCCTGATGCATGCTCACTTGCTTGTATAGTGACAGCCGAATTGTCACCATTCGCCAAAGGGATGACTACTGGCTCTCCACCATGCTAGACCCTTGCTACCGGTCCAAAAGGGGGCCTTTTTCACATCCGCTGAGAGGGAGGACAAACTGAACTACTATCGAGACATCCTATGTAGTCAGTTGGCCGCTGCCTATGTGCGCCATCGCCCATCCCCACGCAGGTCTGACCGTATTTAAATACACTGGGGTGTCCCCAAGCACTGACTCCATATATGGATATAGCTATATATGGAGTCAGAGCAGGGACTCCTAAGCCGAACTAGAGTCCCGACACCCTCCCCTCTTCAAAGTAGGGGGTGCCTGGGGTTCTCCCATTGACTTCCATTGTGCTCGGGTGCTCGGTAGAACACCCGAGCATCGCAAAGTGTTCTACTCGAGCACACAAGCACTTTGGTGCTCGCTCAACACTAATCTACTTGCTATGTTTTGGATCTACTTGAAACCATTCTTGAGCTATCTGTTATGTTTTTGATCTAACTCCAATATGTTTCATGTATTTGTAATATTTTTGATCCGATTGTAATATTTTTCATCTACTTGTGATATTTTCAATCTACTTGTAATGTTTTTGATTTATCTGAAATCTTTTTAGATCTACTTTTAATCTTTTTGATATAGCTGCAGTACGTTTCATGTATTTGGAATATTTTTGATCTACCTGTGATATTTGTGCTCTACTTGTGATTTTTTTTAAATCTAATTAAAATATGTTTGATATATTTAGAATATATTTTATCTACTTGTAATATTTTTTATCTGTAACAATTTTTACCTACCTGGGATGTTTTTCATCTATTTGCAATGTTCTTGATCTAAAGTACCTGTAATATTTTTGATATACCTATAATTATTTTTGATCCGCTTGTTTTTGCATCTACTCTTATGATCTTCTTTCATAATTTTGAGTACCAAATGTATAAAGATTATAAACCTGTTTATTAAAATACGGTTTGTTATCTCTACGAGTTGTTAAATATGATTTCGCATACGTCCAGCTTTTATTCTGCCAAAATAATTGGAATTTATATGTAGCTCATTTCTTTAAATCACTTTTACAAGTTTTCTTAAGGGAACTGTAGGTAAACAGTTGGGCAGCACACATTTCATGAATAAGAACAGGTGGTTGAAGACCACCAATCTACTCCTAAGGGAAAGCCCGGGTTTGCAGATCTAATTTACTGTCAAATCAGTCTGAAAACTGAAACAGTCTGGCAACTAGATAATCAAGGGACACAAAACTATGTAGAATTTATATATAACGAAGATTTGTGTTCTCAGACTCAAGGGACCTGTCTGAATGGCCATGTGGATTTATAATTTGTGACCAGCCCACCCACACTGGGTTATCAGAAGCTGTTTTTTGGATAAATAAAGTACATTAATCCATTGGCAAAGTACAAAGGCGTTTATGTGTTCTTGTCTTCGGTACGAGCCAAAATTCTGCCTGGAAAGAAGCTCTTTATTTTGAGAACACCTTGAAATGTGGGCATTTACAGCCCCTTGGTCTGTGTCCTGGCTCCTAGTTTCATATATGTCTAATTTGTTTATATTTTGCAGTCTCTTGGAGGCTAACAACCTTTTCACTTTAAGGAGAAGACTGTTTTCTCTCATTTGCTGAAGAATTTTGAGGGTAGTGAGTACTGTTTTACATGAGCATCTACATTTTTATGGTCTGAAAATAATTTTTACAGAAACCAAAGGCGTGCTACAGACCGTTTTGTCCACAAAATGAGGTTGTTTCATTAAATTTGGCATACTTACAGTGTTTTCATTGACTGAGGTATTCCTGGATGGCAGTCCAGGCTTTGAGAGATTGATAATCTTGGATAGCAATGCTCTACAATTATCACCCAACATCCCTAGGAGCCATTGTGGTACAAAGCACCATAAGAATATTGATAGAGATAATTGTTCTGGGGATACTGGTTCTCAATGAAGAGATCCAGTGCTGTATGGAGACTTACATACAGGCAATGCTCTATGGGTAAACATATATAAATTATCTTTCCTACAGAAAGAAAAAAATCTATCTCGTTCTAGGTATCAGGAGACTCCTTAAAACCAGCCAAACTAGCCAATCCAAAAACAAGAACTACCCATCTGTAGACAGTTGTTTCGTTATTTCTTCCTGCCTCTCATCAGCAAGGTACTTGGCGGGATGAGATCCCATTGAGGTTCTTAGCCAGAGATATGTGGAGACATTTAAACAGGGGCGTAGCTGTAGGGGAAGCGGCTGCTTTGGGGCCCTGACCCAGAAGGGGCCCATCCAGGAGGAGGAAGACTAAAAGATTTTGTCAGGGCCCCCTCAACAGTATTACACAATGAAATTATATACAGTGACAGTTTCTAGCTATGCCAGTGCATTTAAATGATGTTTTAGATGTTACTGCACCATAGTCAGTGACTAGAGTTGAGCGAACACCTGGATGTTCGGGTTCGAGAAGTTCGGCCGAACTTCCCGGAAATGTTCGGGTTCGGGATCCGAACCCGAACCGAACTTCGTCCCGAACCCGAATCCCATTGAAGTCAATGGGGACCCGAACTTTTGGGCACTAAAAAGGCTGTAAAACAGCCCAGGAAAGAGCTAGAGGGCTGCAAAAGGCAGCAACATGTAGGTAAATCCCCTGCAAACAAATGTGGATAGGGAAATGAATTAAAATTAAAATTAAAAAAATAAAAATGACCCAATATCAATTGGACAGAGGTCCCATAGCAGAGAATCTGGCTTCACGTCAGCAGAGAATCAGTCTCTTCATGCCATAGCAAAGAATCTGGCTTCATGTCAGCAGAGAATCAGTCTCTTCATGCCATAGCAGAGAATCTGGCTTCATGTCACCCACCACTGGAACAGGCCACTGTCACACATTTAGGCCCAGGCACCCAGGCAGAGGAGAGAGGTCCCGTAACAGAGAATCTGGCCTTATGTCAGCGCAGAATCAGTCTTCATGTCATAGCAGAGAATCAGGCTTCACGTCACCCACCACTGGAACAGGCCACTGTCACACATTTAGGCCCAGGCACCCAGGCAGAGGAGAGAGGTCCCGTAACAGAGAATCTGGCCTTATGTCAGCGCAGAATCTGTCTTCATGTCATAGCAGAGAATCAGGCTTCACGTCACCCACCACTGGAACAGGCCACTGTCACACATTTAGGCTCAGGCACCCAGGCAGAGGAGAGAGGTCCCGTAACAGAGAATCTGGCCTTATGTCAGCACAGAATCTGTCTTCATGTCATAGCAGAGAATCAGGCTTCACGTCACCCACCACTGGAACAGGCCACTGTCACATATTTAGGCCCAGGCACCCAGGCAGAGGAGAGAGGTCGCGTAACAGAGAATCTGGCTTCATGTCAGCACAGAATAAGTCTTCATGTCATAGCAGAGAATCAGGCTTCACGTCACCCACCACTGGAACAGGCCACTGTCACACATTTAGGCCCCGGCACCTAGACAGAGGAGAGGTTCATTCAACTTTGGGTTGCCCCGCAATATAATGGTAAAATTAAATTAAAAATAGTATTGAATGAGGAAGTGCCCTGGAGTAGAATAATATATTGTTAAGGGGAGGTAGTTAATATCTAATCTGCACAAGGGATGGACAGGTCCTGTGGGATCCATGCCTGGTTCATTTTTATGAACGTCAGCTTGTCCACATTGGCTGTAGACAGGCGGCTGCGTTTGTCTGTAATGACGCCCCCTGCCGTGCTGAATACACGTTCAGACAAAACGCTGGCCGCCGGGCAGGCCAGCACCTCCAAGGCATAAAAGGCTAGCTCTGGCCACGTGGACAATTTGGAGACCCAGAAGTTGAATGGGGCCGAACCATCAGTCAGTACGTGGAGGGGTGTGCACAGGTACTGTTCCACCATGTTAGTGAAATGTTGCCTCCTGCTAACACGTTCCGTATCAGGTGGTGGTGCAGTTAGCTGTGGCGTGTTGACAAAACTTTTCCACATCTCTGCCATGCTAACCCTGCCCTCAGAGGAGCTGGCCGTGACACAGCTGCGTTGGCGACCTCTTGCTCCTCCTCTGCCTTAGCCTTGGGCTTCCACTGGTTCCCCTGTGACATTTGGGAATGCTCTCAGTAGCGTGTCTACCAACGTGCGCTTGTACTCGCGCATCTTCCTATCACGCTCCAGTGTAGGAAGTAAGGTGGGCACATTGTCTTTGTACCGGGGATCCAGCAGGGTGGCAACCCAGTAGTCCGCACACGTTAAAATGTGGGCAACTCTGCTGTCGTTGCGCAGGCACTGCAGCATGTAGTCGCTCATGTGTGCCAGGCTGCCCAGAGGTAAGGACAAGCTGTCCTCTGTGGGAGGCGTATCGTCATCATCCTGTGTTTCCCCCCAGCCACGCACCAGTGATGGGCCCGAGCTGCTTTGGGTGCGACCCCGCTGTGAACATGCTTAATCCTCATCCTCCTCCACCTCCTCCTCATCCTCGTCCTCCTCGTCCTCCAGTAGTGGGCCCTGTCTGGCCACATTTGTACCTGGCCTCTGGTGTTGCAAAAAACCTCCCTCTGAGTCACTTCGAAGAGACTGGCCTGAAAGTGCTAAAAATGACCCCTCTTCCTCCTGGGCCACCTCCTCTTCCATCATCGCCCTAAGTGTTTTCTCAAGGAGACATAGAAGTGGTATTGTAACGCTGATAATGGCGTCATCGCCACTGGCCATGTTGGTGGAGTACTCGAAACAACGCAACAGGGCACACAGGTCTCGCATGGAGGCCCAGTCATTGGTGGTGAAGTGTGTCTGATCCGCAGTGCGACTGACCTGTGCGTGCTGCAGCTGAAACTCCACTATGGCCTGCTGCTGCTCGCACAGTCTGTCCAGCATATGCAAGGTGGAGTTCCACCTGGTGGGTACGTCGCATACGAGGCGGTGAGCCGCCACTACATTTACCCAGTGTGCAGTTAGGGAGATATAGCGTCCCTGGCCGTGCTTACTGGTCCACGTATCTGTGGTTAGGTGGACCTTGCCACAGATGGCGTTGCGCAGTGCACACTTGATTTTATCGGACACTTGCTTGTGCAGGGAAGGCATGGCTCTCTTGGAGAAGTAGTGGCGGCTGGGAACAACATACTGTGGGACAGCAAGTGACATGAGCTGTTTGAAGCTGTGTGTGTCCACCAGCCTAAATGACAGCATTTCATAGGCCAGTAGTTTAGAAATGCTGGCATTCAGGGCCAGGGATCGAGGGTGGCTAGGTGGGAATTTACGCTTTCTCTCAAATGTTTGTGAGATGGAGAGCTGAACGCTGCCGTGTGACATGGTTGAGATGCTTGGTGACGCAGGTGGTGGTGTTGATGGTACATCCCATGTTTGCTGGGCGGCAGGTGCCAACTTTCCTCCAGAGGCAGAGGAAGAGGCAGAGGCGGCGGCAGCAGCAGCAGAAGAGGCCGAGGCGGCGGCAGCAGCAGAAGAGGCCGAGGCGGCAGCAGCAGAAGAGGTAGCAGGGGGAGACTGAGTGAGTTCCTTGTTTTTAAGGTGTTTACTCCACTGCAGTTCATGCTTTGCATGCAGGTGCCTGGTCATGCAGGTTGTGCTAAGGTTCAGAACGTTAATGCCTCGCTTCAGGCTCTGATGGCACAGCGTGCAAACCACTCGGGTCTTGTCGTCAGCACATTGTTTGAAGAAGTGCCATGCCAGGGAACTCCTTGAAGCTGCCTTTGGGGTGCTCGGTCCCAGATGGCGGCGGTCAGTAGCAGGCGGAGTCTCTTGGCGGCGGGTGTTCTGATTTTGCCCACTGCTCCCTCTTTTGCTACGCTGTTGGCTCGGTCTCACCACTGCCTCTTCCTCCGAACTGTGAAAGTCAGTGGCACGACCTTCATTCCATGTGGGGTCTAGGAACTCATCGTCCCCTGCATCGTCTTCCACCCAGTCTTGATCCCTGACCTCCTGTTCAGTCTGCACACTGCAGAAAGACGCAGCAGTTGGCACCTGTGTTTCGTCATCATCAGAGACGTGCTGAGGTGGTATTCCCATGTCCGCATCATCAGGAAAAATAATTGGTTGTGCGTTAGTGCATTCTATCTCTTCCACCCCTGGGGAAGGGCTAAGTGGATGCCCTTGGGAAACCCTGGCAGCAGAGTCTTCAAACAGCATAAGAGACTGCTGCATAACTTGAGGCTCAGACAGTTTCCCTGATATGCATGGGGGTGATGTGACAGACCGATGGGCTTGGTTTTCATGCGCCATCTGTGCGCTTTCTGCAGAAGACTGGGTGGGAGATAATGTGAACGTGCTGGATCCACTGTCGGCCACCCAATTGACTTATGCCTGTACCTGCTCAGGCCTTACCATCCTTAGAACGGCATTGGGCCCCACCAAATATCGCTGTAAATTCTGCTGGCTACTGGGACCTGAGGTAGTTGGTTCACTAGGACGTGTGGCTGTGGCAGAACGGCCACGTCCTCTCCCAGCACCAGAGGGTCCACTAACACCACCACGACCCCATGTCCGCGTCCCTTATTAGATGTTTTCCTCATTGTTCCCGTTCACCACAATTTTGAGAATGGCAAATTTGGGAATAGTTTTTCAACCCAGAACAAAAAGTGTGCTTTTATGGTGACTACAAATAACTTGACCAGCTAAAACAGTACAGATTTGGTTGAATAGAAATGTCAGGGCTGTTTTTTTTTTGTGCTGTGTGACAGGTATAGGTTTAATCACAGAATCAGACTTCTATCTGCACAGTAGCGTGTGTCTTAGGTTTTTCTGAATGACACTATCAGCACCTTCAATGTAAGATATCCTTTTTGGGATAGATTTCAAGTAGGCCTCATATACCAGAAACTAGTTATTTTGAGAATGGCAAATTTGGGAATAGTTTTTCAACCCAGAACAAAAAGTGTGCTTTTACGGTCACTACAAATAACTTGACCAGCTAAAACAGTACAGATTTGGTTGAATAGAAATGTCAGGCCTGTTTTTTTTTTGCGCTGTGTGACAGGTATAGGTTTAATCACAGAATCAGACTTCTATCTGCACGGTAGCGTGTGTCTTAGGTTTTTCTGAATGACACTATCAGCACCTTCAATGTAAGATATCCTTTTTGGGATAGATTTCAAGTAGGCCTCATATACCAGAAACTAGTTATTTTGAGAATGGCAAATATGGGAAGTTTTTCAACCCAGTACAAAAAGTGTGCTTTTACGGTCACTACAAATAACTTGACCAGCTAAAACAGTACAGATTTGGTTGAATAGAAATGTCAGGCCTGTTTTTTTTTTGCGCTATGTGACAGGTATAGGTTTAATCACAGAATCAGACTTCTATCTGCACGGTAGCGTGTGTCTTAGGTTTTTCTGAATGACACTATCAGCACCTTCAATGTAAGATATCCTTTTTGGGATAGATTTCAAGTAGGCCTCATATACCAGAAACTAGTTATTTTGAGAATGGCAAATTTGGGAATAGTTTTTCAACCCAGAACAAAAAGTGTGCTTTTACGGTCACTACAAATAACTTGACCAGCTAAAACAGTACAGATTTGGTTGAATAGAAATGTCAGGCCTGTTTTTTTTTTTTGCGCTGTGTGACAGGTATAGGTTTAATCACAGAATCAGACTTCTATCTGCACGGTAGCGTGTGTCTTAGGTTTTTCTAAATGACACTATCAGTACCTTCAATGTAAGATATCCTTTTTGGGATAGATTTCAAGTAGGCCTCATATACCAGAAACTAGTTATTTTGAGAATGGCAAATTTGGGAATAGTTTTTCAACCCAGAACAAAAAGTGTGCTTTTACGGTCACTACAAATAACTTGACCAGCTAAAACAGTACAGATTTGGTTGAATTGAAATGTCAGGTCTATTTTTTAGGCGCTGGGTGACAGGCTCAGCCTGCACCAGATGTAGTATATGGCCAAAAAATAACCACACTATTGATGGTTAAATGCACTTGGTGATAGCTTGTGCTGGCGCACCACAAGCCACAAAATGGCCTCCGATCACCCCAGAAAAAAGTGATCTAAAAACGCTCTGGGCAGCCTCAAAAAAGTGAGCAAGTCGATATTAGCACTTCAATGATCCACAGCTGCAGATCGATCACAGAATGAAGTCTTTTGGAGGAGTTAATCTGCCTAATCTCGCCCTAACGTCGCAGCTGCAACCTCTCCCTATGCTTGAATCAGCAGAGTGACATGCAGCGCTACGTGACCCAAGCTTATATAGAGGCTGGGTCACATGCTGCACTGGCCAATCACAGCCATGCCAATAGTAGGCAAGGCTGTGATGGCCTCTTGGGGCAAGTAGTATGACGCTTGTTGATTGGCTGCTTTGCAGCCTTTCAAAAAGCGCCAAGAAAGCGCCGAACACCGAACCCGGACTTTTACGAAAATGTTCGGGTTCGGGTCCGTGTCACGGACACCCCAAAATTCGGAACGAACCCAAACTATACAGTTCGGGTTCGCTCATCCGTATCAGTGACCCCTTTCACTATGTAACAAAACTTAAAGAGTTTGGCCGCCTTTTACAGGGGTTTCTGCAACCCCCCTTTTCTTGATCAGACCAGCAAAAGAGAAGTATACTTTCCGTGCCTTAAAAAAGTATTCATACCTCTTGAACTTGTCCACAGTTTTTCCCGTTACTTCCACAATCTTAAATGTATTTTATTGGAATTTTATCTGAAAGACCAATTGAAAGAAGCAGGTATGTGTGAAGGGAAAATAAAATAATACATGGTTTTCTAAATTTTTAAGAAATAAAAATCCGAAAAGTGTACTGTGCAATCATTTTCTGGCTCCTGTACCCTGATACCCCTAAATAAAACACAGTGTTACCAATTGCCTTCCGAAGTCACCTAATTAGCCAATAGAGTCCACCTGTTTGTCATTTATTCTAAGTGTAACTACTATATACAGTCCTGATCAAAAGTTTAAGACCACTTGAAAAATGGCAAAATATCATATTTAGCATGGCTGGATCTTAACAAAGTTCCAAGTAGAGCTTCAACATGCAACAAGAATAAATGAGAGTGAAACAAAACATTTTTTGAGCATTCAATTAATTGAAAATAACGATTAAACTGAAACAGGCTGTTTTTCAGCTGATCAAAATTTTAGGACCACATGCCTTTAAAAGGCCAAATCTGTGCAAAGATGTGGATTCATTGTCATTTTCTGTCAGGTAGTCACACGTTGTGATGGCAAAGGCAAAAAAACTCTCCCTTTTTGAACGTGGTCGGGGTGTTGAACTGCATAAGCAGGGTCTCTCACAGCACTCCATCGCTGCTGAGGTGAGATGCAGTAAGACAGTCATTTGGAATTTCTTAAATGATCCTGAGGGTTATGGAACAAAAAAGTTAAGTGGAAGACCCAAAAAAATGTCATCAGCACTGAGCCGGAGGATCCAATTGGCTGTCCGTCAAGACACTGGACGATCCTCGACCCAAATTAAGGCCCTTACTGGTGCTGACTGCAGCCCCATAACCATCAGACGGCATCTGAGACGGAAGGGCTTCAAAAACAAAAAACGTCTTCAAAGACCTCGTCTCCTTGAACGCCACAGAATTGCTCGTTTGGACTTTGCAATAGAGCACCAAACATGGGACATTCAAGGGTGGAAGAAAGTTTTATTCTCTGATGAGAATTTTTTTTACCTTGATGGTCCTGATGGTTTCCAACATTACTGGCATGACAAGCAGATCCCACCTGAGATGTTTTCTACGCGCCACAGTGGAGGGGGCACCATAATAGTCTGGTGTGCTTTTTCCTTCAGTGGAACAATGGAGCTTCAGGAAGTGCAGGGGCATCAAACGGACGCTGGCCATGTCCAGATGTTGCAGAGAGCATTCCTCATGACTGAGGGCCCTCATCTGTGTGGTAACGAATGGGTTTTTCAACAGGACAACGCTACAGTACACAATGCCTGCAGGACAAGGGACTTCTTCCAGGAGAATAACATCACTCTTTTGGCCCATCCTGCGTGTTCCCCTGATCTAAATCCAATTGAGAACCTTTGGGGATGGATGGCAAGGGAAGTTTACAAAAATGGACAACAGTTCCAAACAGTAGATGGCCTTCGTGCGGCTGTCTTCACCACTTGGAGAAATGTTCCCACTCACCTCATGGAAACGCTTGCATCAAGCATGCCAATTTTTTTTTTTAAGTGATAAACAATAACGGCGGAGCTACTCATTGCTGAGTTCATGTTTGGAAGTTGGATTTCTGTTTTGGGGGGGTTTAGTTTTTTTTGGAGGTGTGGTCCTAAACTTTTGATCAGCTGAAAAACGGCCTGTTTCAGTTTATTCATTGTTTTCATTAAATTGAATGCTCAAAAAATGTTTTGTCTCACTCCCATTTCTTCTTGTTGCATGTTGAAGCTCTACTTGGAACCTTGTTAAGATCCAGCCATGCTAAATATGATTTTTTGCCATTTTTCACGTGGTCTTAAACTTTTGATCAGGACTATACTATAATTGTGGAGAAGTGTAGAGCACGGTTAGGTTATAAAAAATTATTCCAGGCTCTGAACATCTCACAGAGCACTGTTCAATTCATCATCTGAAAATGGAAGGAGTATGGCACAACTGCAAACCTTCCAAGACATGGCTGTCCACCTAAACTGACAGCCCAGGAAAGGAGAGCACTAATTAGAGAAGCAGCCAAGAGCCCATGGTCACTTGGTCACTCTGGAGGAGCTGCAGAGATCCAATCCTGGAGGAAATCCTGGTAGAGGCTAAAAAAGACTTGAGACCGGGTTTAACTTCCAGCAGGACAGCCAGGGCTCGAGTCCTGCGGGAACGCGTGGGAACGGCGTTCCTGATCTTTTTTCTTAGCAGGAACGCCGTTCCCTTTCAGCAAGCCAGCGCATTGTGCCCCTCAACACTGTCGGCGGCTCCGCTCTGGCGCAGCATGAAGAGAGGTACTGACAGGAGGGAAGCGCCTCAAGTGTAGCGTGGCCGAGCTCTGTCCGGTCCGCGGTACAGGAGCTTTTGTTTCCTGTACCCGGCCGGACTGACAGGAAGTGCTCACTTAGTGTGCACTTCCTTTCAGTCCGGCCGGGTACAGGAAACAAATGCTCCTGTACCACGGACCGGACAGAGCTCGGCCACGCTACACCCGAGGTGGGTGGGGAGAAAGAGAGAGTGACAAGGGAGGGAGGGATGGGGGAGAAAGAGAGAGTGACAAGGGAGGGAGGGAGGGGGGAGAAAGAGAGAGTGACAAGGGAGGGAGGGGGGAGAAAGAGAGAGTGACAAGGGAGGGAGGGGGGAGAAAGAGAGAGTGACAAGGGAGGGAGGGGGAGAAAAAGAGTGACAAGGGGGGGAGGGGGGAGAAAAAGAGTGACAAGGGGGGGAGGGGGGAGAAAGAGAGTGACAAGGGAGGGAGGGGGGAGAAAGAGAGAGTGACAAGGGAGGGAGGGGGGAGAAAGAGAGAGTGACAAGGGAGGAAGGGGGGAGAAAGAGAGAGTGACAAGGGAGGGAGGAGGGAGAAAGAGAGTGACAAGGGGGGGAGGGGGGAGAAAGAGAGTGACAAGGGAGGGAGGGATTGAGGAGAAAGAGAGTGACAAGGGAGGGCTGATGGAGAGGCACTGGGGCTGCTATGAGGCTACTGGGGGCTGATGGAGAGGCACTGGGGCTGCTATGAGGCTACTGGGGGCTGATGGAGAGGCACTGGGGGCTGGTGGAAAGGCACTGGGGGCTGGTGGAAAGGCACTGGGGGCTGGTGGAGAGGCACTGGGGGCTGATGGAGAGGCACTGGGGGCTGCTATGAGGCTACTGGCTGGGGGCTGATGCACTAGGGGCTGCTGGAGAGGCACTCGGAGCTGCTATGAGGCTACTGGGGGCTGATGGAGAGGCACTGGGGGCTGATGAGAGGCACTGGGGGCTGATGGAGAGGCACTGGGGGCTGATGGAGAGGCACTGGGGGCTGATGGAGAGGCGCTGGGGGCTGCTGGAGAGGCACTGGGGGCTGCTATGAGGCTACTGGGGCTGCTATAAGGCATGGGGCTCTTATCTGAGGTCTGATTGGGGGTCATTCATATTGGGGTCTGAGCTGAGGTCTTATTGGGTTCTTATTAACATTGGGGATCTTATTGGGGCTGTTAGCTGAGGTCTGATTAACATTGGGAGTCTGATTGGTGATCTGACCTGAGGTGTAATGAAAAATATGTTTTTCTTATTGTCCTCCTCTAAAACCTAGGTGCATCTTATAGGGCAAAAAATAAGGCACTTGCTTGCTCCTCCTCCCGACCTTCCCTGCCCTTTGCGTACGCCACGTGCCGTGACTTCACGCGGAGGCACTGGATCTTGGGTGAGTTCCCACACTTTTTTTCCCAGGTCTTGACCCCTGAGGACAGCAACCCTAAAGATACAGCCCGAGCTACAATGGAATGGTTTAGATCAAAGTATAGTAATGTGTTAGAATGGCCCAGTCAAAGTCCAGACCTAAATCTGTATCAAGACTCGAAAATTCACAGATGCTCTCCATCCAATCTGACTGACCTTGAGCTACTGTATTTTACAAAGAAGAATTAGTAAGACGAGTAAAGCTGGTAGAGACATACCCCAAAAGACTTGAAGATGTAATTTCAGCAGAAGGTGGGTCCTACAAAGTAATGACTCAGGGGGCTCAATACAAATGCATGCTACACTTTCCAGATTTTTATGCATTAAAACTTTTGAAAACAATCTAGCATTTTCTTTTTACTTCCCACATGCCTGCTACTTTGTGTTGGTCTATCACATAAAATTAAGTTTGTGGGTATAACGTGAAAAAATGGAAAAGGGGAAAGGTTCAAGGTGTATGAATACTTTTTCAAGTCACTGTAGTTGCTCCCAGCCACTAGGTCAAGGTCTTGGTTGTATGTAAACATCGGCTTTGACACCGCTGTAGCCAATTGCAATTGAGAGTTAGCACATCTTACATGTGTTGGCATCATATAGGCCTCTTTCACACGAGCGTGTCCGGATAAGGTCCGGATGCGTTGCGGCAAACCGGCGCGAGTAGGTATGCAATTGCAGTCAGTTTTGACTTCGATTGCGTTCCGTTGTTCAGTTTTTATCGCGCTGGTGCAATGCGTTTTGCACGTGCGTGATAAAAAACTGAATGTGGTACCCAGACCCGAACTTCTTCACAGAAGTTCAGGTTTGGGTTCAAGGTTGTGTAGATTCTATTATTTCCAGCCCTAAGTAATAGCATTTCCAACCCTAAGTAATAGCATTCTGAATACAGAGTGCTAAGTAAAATAGGGCTGGAGGGGTTAAAAAAAAAATAATAATAATTTCACTCACCTTAATCCACTTGTTCGCGCAGCCGGCATCTCTTCTGTCTTCATCTGTGAGGAATAGGACCTTTGATGATGTCACTACGCTCATCACATGGTCAATCACATGATCCATCACCATGGTGATGGATCATGTGATGGACCATGTGAAGAACGCAGTGACGTCATCAAAGGTCCTATTCCTCACAGATGAAGACAGAAGAGATGCCGGCTGCGCGAACAAGTGGATTAAGGTGAGTAAACATTTTTTTTTTTTTTTTTTAACCCCTCCAGCCCTATTTTACTTAGCACTCTGTATTCAGAATGCTATTATTTTCCCTTATAACCATGTTATAAGGGAAAATAATAATGATTGGGTCCCCATCCCAATTGTCTCCTAGCAACCGTGCGTGAAAATCGCACCGCATCCGCACTTGCTTGCGAATGCTTGCGATTTTCACGCAGCCCCATTCACTTCTATGGGGCCTGCGTTACCTTCGCTACATCTCCAGTATTACATTAGCGCATCCGAAATTTCAGTGACATTCAGTGTAAGTTTTTTTCGCCCACTGGTGACAGCGACACTATCTGCGCTACATCTCCTGTGTTACGTGTGCGCAGCCTAAAAATATCTGTGACATCCAGTGTACTTTTTCTGTAGACGGTATCCGCTGCGGACAGTTACATTACCTGCGCTATATCTCCTGTATAACGTTTGCGTATCCGAAATATTAGTGACATTCAGTCTAATTTTTTTGCTGCTGGTGGCAGCGACATTACCTGCGCTACATCTCCTGTTTAACGTGTGCGCATCATGAATATCAGAGACATTCATTCAGTGTAATTTTTTATTAGGTGGTGGTGACAGCGACATTACTTGCGCTATACCTCCAGTTTAACGTGTGCGCATCCTAAAAATATCTGACATTCTGTGTACTTTATTTGTGCATACACTTAAAAAACCTGCACCACTGTACGTGTGCCATACTTGCAAGCATATATAACATTTAATATGCTCAAGGCGAGCATAAAGGGACAGGGAAGTGGCCGTGCTGCTGATGGTGCACGCAGAGGCCGTGGCGAAACTGTGCCTGCTGCCAGAGCACAAGAAACACACTCATCCACGATACCTAGCTTCATGTCCCTTTTTGCAGGGCGGCAGAGGACACCACTCTCGAAGGCAGACTAGTGCGACCAGGTGGTCGGTTGGATTGCAACAGATAATGCTTCCAGTCGGTTAAGCACCACCCTGTCTTCCACAAAGTCTAGTCTCAGTAGCCAAGAGTCTGGTCAACAGAATCCTCACCCTGATATTCCTTCCACCCACTGTGGAGAGTCTTGGCAAACAAGTGATCCCACACTCAAATATTCCGAGGAGCTGTTTTCAGCACCATTCCTTCATTTGGGCCTCTCGCCAAGACCGCTTGAAGAGGGACATGAGGAGATCTTGTGCCCTGATTCCCAAACTCTGGAGCATGAGATGACGGTGGGGAACGGCAATTAGTGTTTCACAAGGTGGATGATGATTATGAGACACAGTTGCCAATAAGTCAACCGCAATTAGTGTCTCAAGAGGTTCATGATGAGGATTAGACACAGCTGTCAAAAACGGAGGTTGTTGTTATGTCAACAAGTCAGGAGGATGACCAGAGTGAGGAAGTGGGAGGTGCTGGACAATATAGTCACTGACCCGACCTGGGAAGGTGGCAAGCCGAGCAAGGACAGCAGGACAGAGGGGGAGGGATCCGCAGCACCGCAACAGGCTGGAAGAGGCAGTGGGGTGGCAAAAGGGAGAAGGCGGGCCATTCCCCGGAGCATCCCTTGCAGCAATCTCCCTTGCCAAGGGGTAGGTATTCCGCAGTCTGACGCTTTTTTGAGGAAAGTGCGGACGATAAAAGAATTGTCATTTGCAACGTGTGCCGTACCAAAATGAGCAGGGGTGTGAACACTAGCAACCTCACCACCACCAGCATGATCCGCCAAAGGCATCAAAGCACCCTATCATCCCTTCTCCTCCTCCGCCTCCTTCTCCACTTCCACCTCTGAATTATCATCTTGCAGCACCAGTCAGACATCAGTTAGTAGCTGGAAGAAGTGTAGCACTGCAGCGGGGAAGCGGCAACAGACCATGCTTAAACTGCTTAGATGACAAACAGCACACCGCCACAGAGCTGTGGCAGGGGATAAGGGACCAGACTGAGCTGTGGCTCTCACCACTCAACCTAGACCCAGGCATGGTTGTGCCTGATAATGGACGTAACTTGGTGGCGGCTTTGGAGATCGGCAAGCTCACACACATATCATACCTAGCCCACGTGTTCAACTTAGTGGTTCAGCGGTTTCTCAAAACCTACCCCAATTTTCCTGAGCTACTGGTGAAGGTGGGCCATGTGTGTGCCCATTTCCGCAAGTCATTCACAGCTTCTGCCAGTCTGGCAACACTGCAGCAGCGCTTGCAAATGCCAGCTCACCAACTGTTGTGTGATGTGAGCACGCGCTGGAACTCCACGTTCCACATGTTGGCCTGGCTTTGTGAGCAGCAGAGGGCAGTAGTGGAATACCAGCTGCAACATGGTCGTCACCTTTCCAGTTAGCTTCCGCTATTCACAAGCGAGGAGTGGGCATGGATGTCTCACCTCTGTGAGGTTTTAAGAAACTTTGAGGAATCAACACAGATGGTGAGCGGCGATAACGCTTTTATCAGCGTAACCAACCCACTTCTGTGTTTACTCAAACGCTTGCTGCTCACAATTAAGGACAAGGCTTTGCACATGGAAGTAGAAATGGGGGAAGAAAGTACACCGGGTAATAGCCAGACCACCCTCAGTTCGTCTTTTTAGCGTGAATTGGATGATGATGAGGAGGAGGAGCAGGAGACGGTTGTCTCCATTACAGAGGGTAGTACCCATGGAAGTTTTTTTCCATCTGTTCAGCGTGGATGGGTAGAAGAGGAGAAAAAGGATGAGGAGATTGAGAGTCATCCTCCTGATGAGGACAGCGAAGTCTTGTCTGTTGTGACTCTGGCACACATGGCTGACTTTATGTTAGGCTGCCCCGTTATATGCGTTTTGGACAACACCGATTACTGTTTAGTCACCCTTCTCGACCCCCGCTACAAAGAGAACATCTATCATTCCTGTGGTGGAGGGGATGAGCAAAATGGTGCAATACCTAAAGGTCCTTGTGGAAAAATTGCTCCAAACATTTCCAGCTGACAACGCTGGCTGCAGAGTACGTAGTTCCTTGTCCAACCGAGGACGGGAGATGAGGGGAACACACAGCCGTTCCAACAGAGGCAGGGCAACACTCTCCAAGTCCTGGGACAGTTTTATGACGCCAGTACCCTCAACCTGATGGGCGGCCTAGTGTCACAAGGAGGGAAACATTTTGGAAGATGGTGAAGGAGTATGTAGCAGACCGTGTTAGCGTCCTCAGTGATCCCTGTGTGCCTTACAACTATTGGGTGTCAAGCTGGACACGTGGCACGAACTGGCGCTCTACGCCTTGGAGGTGCTGGCCTGCCCCGCCGCCAGCGTTTTGTCAGAGCGTGTATTTAGTACTGCTGGGGGCAAAATAACTGTTCGGCACATCCGTCTTTCAACTGAAAATGCTGACAGGTTGACTCTTATAAAAATGAACAAGGCCTGGATTGCCCCAACTTCTCTACTCCACCAGAGGAAAGCGGCTGAACATAAAGGCACTCTAAATGTGGCTTTTATGGTGTATTGAATACACTGTATTCCCATTTACCCCTTCCACCACTAAAAACGGTATATGGTTTAATCTCCCTTTTTTCATCCTCCTCCTCCATCATATCATCATGCTTATTAGGCTGCCCTCGCTCCTAATGTTTTAGAGGGTGAGCTCAGCAGCAGGCCCTCACCCATAATGTTTTAGAGGGTCACCAGCAGGCCCTCACCCATAATATTTTTGAGGGTCACCAGCAGACCTTCAACCATAATGTTTTAGAGGGTCAGCTCAGCAGCAGGCCCTCACCCACCAAAATTTTGAGATGGTCAGCTTGGCAGCTGGCCCTCGCCCATAATGTTTTAGATGGTCAGCTCGGCAGCAGGCCCCCACCCATAAACTTTTTTTTTTAAATTTATATTTTATTGGGTTTTTCAACAATAAACAAAGGTTAACAGAGGACCAAGGTATAGGCACGCAGGCCTGAATGATATCAAGTACAAGTATATATACTGTATATAGCGAGATAGCTAAGATACAGTTTGAGTCAACATTCATATAGAGTTCGGTTGGCAGTACATAGGCAATTAGATTGAAATTAGGTGAAGAGGAGACATGAGTTGTGTTAGTGGTTTGTATACAAACATCAATAGGGGGGAAAGTAAGCCAGTACATGAGCAAAAGTCAAGGTAAACCTCTAGCCAAATTACAAATTTGGAGAAAATGGTATGCGCGATTGCCTCTCTGAGTGTGATGAGTTGGGATTCAAGATCCTCTCCTATCTCCATGTATAGCCAAGGAAGGAAGTTGATAGAAGATAGAAAATTCGAGGGGAGATTATGCTTCAAGCTTGTGGGACAGTAGGGAGTAGTTGCGAGTCCCGCTTATTTTGAGGAAATCTAAACCCTGACCAAGTGAGCCATTTTTTAAGAAAGGTCCCATGAGCGCGCATTTCCCAGGATGACAACTCCTTGAATCTATAAAGCTGGTCTATTTTTTGAAACCACTCTTCTAGAGTCGGGACCTGGGTTTGAAGCCAATATTTGGGAAGCAAAAGACGAGCCGCTGTCAGCATTTGAGCAAAAACCCAAGGAGGCTTCACTTCACGTTCATCCAGAGTGAGGGATAAAAGAGCAAGTTGTGGAGACATTGATATAGAGGTCTTACAAATCTTATTAGATTGAGCAAAAATCTCTCTCCACCATTCAAGGATGAGGGGGCATGTCCACCAAATATGAAAGAAAGTCCCTTTCTCCCCAAGGCACCTCCAGCAGACGTCCAAAGCAGTTTCCGAGTATAGTGATGTCTTATCAGGCGTATTATACCATCTGGTAAGAATCTTGTAGCTGTTTTCCTGAATTCGGACACAACGGGAGATCCCATGGGGAGAGTTTAGAAGTCTGGACAGGCTATAAAAAGGGACAACTATATTGAGGTCACCCTCCCAACTCCTGACGAAAGACGGTTTGGCTAGCATAGGCGGTAGTCGCAGTTTGCTATATATCTGTGAGATAAGTTTCCTAGGCGTGGAATGGAGAGATATAAGCGATTCGAACCAAACAAGAGGACGTGTCAGATCCCCTATTCTAATATGTTGTTTCAGGTACGCTCTAATATATGTTATAGTAAAGATATCACAAGGATGGGGGTTTAATAGAGTATTTGTTGCTTGAATATCCATCCAGTCACCTGAGGGTAAGGCCAATGAGTTAATATGAGATAGAGAGGACCTGAGCCCTTGGGAAGTTGAGGATTTTACAAGGGGAGGGGCTGTGTCGATTATATCTTTCACTGTTAAGAGAGGGGAGGGAAATGGGACAGACATGTGTGAAGATGAAAACCATTTCCAAGCCTCTAAGGTAGCTTTAATTATTGGATAATGAGAAAAATGGCCTGGAAAGACCATTTGGGAGCCCAAGAGCATTGCCCTGGGGGGCATCTTTAATATGTCCATCTCAGTTTCCACTGTAATGGAAGGATTAGAAGTGAGAAGCCAAGCCACCGCTCTGGCGAGGAGGATAGCCTTGCCATAGAGTTCTGGGTTAGGCAAGCCAATCCCCCCTGCGTGTTTTGGTTTAGTAAGTAGGGAAAACGACAATCTCGCTTTCTTGCCTTTCCAAATAAAGGATCTAAATTTTTTGATGATAAGGTCATAATAATGCTTAGGGACCGAAATAGGCAATACCTGTTGTAAGTAGGTTAGGCGAGGGAGGATTAAAGAAGCCAAGAGGTTTTTACGACCGAACCAAGATAAAGTTGGGTTTGATTGCGCTAATTTGTCAATAGCATCAAAAATAGATGTCCTGAGAGGGATGTAATTTAGAGTGAAGAGGTCATGTATATTGGGACTAATTTTCACCCCCAAGTACGTAATTGTAGCAGAGGTCCAATTAAATGGTGAATCCAGCATCAATTGGTTTTTGAGACTGAGAAATTCCCACGCAAAGCACTAAGGATTTGGTAGCGTTAATTTTAAAATCTGAAGCTAAGCTAAAGTGGTTCAGGTGTTGCTGGATACGTGGCATGGAAACTTTAGGATTAATCGTCATCATTAGGACATCATCCGCAAATGCGGCCACCTTCTGCTCCCTTCCTCCCAAACATAGACCAAATATCTCCCTATCATTTCTTATGTTTGCAAGAAAGGGTTCTAAGGCCAATATGAACAGAAGGGGAGAGAGGGGGCAACCCTGTCTAGTCCCGTTGCTTATCGGAAAAGGGACAGACAGGTTCCCATTAACTTGCACCCTTGCTGTCGCCTGCTCATACATGGCGAAGGTTGCTAGTACATAGGAATCAGGAAGGCCGAATCTCTGTAGGGTGTATTTTAGGTATTGCCAATTCACCCTATCAAAAGCTTTTTCCGCGTCCGTACTCAAGAGGAGCAGAGGAGAAGAAAGTCTCTTAGCATGACAGAGGGTATTGATCACTCTAGCAGTGTTATCCTTACCCTCTCTAGCACGGATAAAGCCAACCTGATCCCCATGCACCAAACCAGGGAGAAGGACAGCTAGTCTGTTGGCCAACATCTTAGCCAGGAGCTTGAGGTCTATGTTTAGGAGGGAGATGGGCCTATAGCTGGAGCACTGTTTTGAGTCCTTCCCTTCTTTTGGTATAAGTGAAATGTGCGCAACAGTCATGTCTCTAGAAAGAGGGCAGCCGAGTAGTGTCTGGTTACACACGTCAAGAAGGTGGGGGAGCAGGAGGTCTTGGAAAGTTTTATAGTAAGAAAGTGGGAAGCCATCTGGGCCAGGGCTTTTTCCTACAGGCATTTGTAGCATTGCTTTTTTGAGTTCTGTTATAGTAAAGGGGGCCTCTAATGTAAGTTTCTGATCGGAAGAAAGAGAGGGAATCTTAGCAGAGTCCAAAAAGCTCTCCAGAACGGAGGTACTCTTATCTGGGGATTCAGGAGAGTGGAGATTGTAGAGGTTGTTATAGAAGGTGCGAAATTGCGCAGCAATCTGAGTAGCTGAGAAGATTGAATCTCCGCTGGGCGTGGATAGCTGATGGACATAATTTGCAGATCTCCTCCCCTTAATCCTGCTAATCACGAATTTAGTGGCTTTATCCCCGTGTGCAAAGTACTTATGTTGAATGCTCATATAGTACTTTGCAGCTTTGGTTGAGAGGAGTGATTTGAGTTTTGCTCTGTGTTCCGAAAGCTCCTTTAAGAGGGGATCAGATGGTGTTACTTTATGGTAAGATTCAAGACTCTGTATTTTTTCAAGAACTTCGTTTATAGCTTTCTCTTGCAGTCTTTTTTGGTGTGACCCAATACTAATAAAGTGACCCCTAATAACCGGTTTGTGGGCATCCCAGAGAGTGTTAAAAGAGATATCTGGTGAT
Source organism: Bufo bufo (assembly GCF_905171765.1). NCBI lineage: Eukaryota > Metazoa > Chordata > Amphibia > Anura > Bufonidae > Bufo > Bufo bufo. The sequence continues at coordinate 366,544,266 of NC_053394.1, read as the reverse complement.
TTATTTAGGGAAAAGTACTCTGAAATATGTTTAGAAATTTGTTTTATTGAGTCTTGGGAACCTAGAAGGGTCTCGTTCAGTCGCCAATTGAAACACGGGGAGTTTTTTGCGGGGGCTGATATTTGAGTGAATATAGGGGAGTGATCCGACATGTGTATGGAGCCTATCGAGGCATTTTTACATAAGTGGAAGTGCTCCTTTGATAAGAACAAGTAGTCCAGGCGATGGTATGTGCCGTGGACTGCTGAATAGTAGGTGAAATCACGGGCATTAGGATGGTGGGAACGCCAAGTATCCACCATTTGTAGCTTCCAAAGATTGTTCCTGATAGTTTTAAGAGATTTACTAGAGTGAGACGACTTGTTTGAGGAGACGTCTAATTGTGGAAAGAGGGCAACGTTTAGATCCCCTCCCATTATCACTATTCCCTCTTTAAAGGGGTTGATAATTGGGACCATTTCTGCTATCCAATGGGACTGGTTAGAGTTTGGGACATATATATTCATGAACGTGTATATTTGTTGGCCTATGGAACCCTTTATCAAAATATATCTTCCATTGGGGTCTAAAACTTAGTCAATGAGTTTGAATGGGATCTTCCTTTGGAAGCCTATACTGACCCCGCATGATGCAGACGAATTACCTCCACAATGATACCAATTGGAGAAGTAAGAAAATTGCATGTTGGGGTATTGGTTAAAGCGGTAGTGTGTCTCCTGGAGCAAAGCCACCTCGACTTTAGCTTTCTTTAAAATGGTAAAGACCTGACTCCTTTTGGAAGGGGAGTGGAAGCCCTTAACATTAAAAGATGCAATATGTAGATCAGCCATTGGGTGAAGTGTATGTGGAGTTACCTCTAAGCTGGTGTTGTTTCCTCCAGGAGAGAATAGGGGTGACGTGGGTTTCTTTCTCTGTGAGAAATAGCAGTACCATATTGCTTCGAGACTCGCATGTAGTTAGGGAGTGTGTCTTATACCTTGGGAAAAAGACAGGGTGAGAACATTGAACAAAACGTAAAGAAACAAACATAAAAATAGTGAGCAAGAATAGATATAGCTCGTACATATGGGGGAAAAAAAGGTCTAATTACCAAATAGGGAGGTCGTATAACACCACAAATGTGGCTATTGAATCATCAGCGAAGGTGAGTTAAGCTTAAAGATTCAGGAGGCACATATACATTAGCAACATGTCTCAAGTTAAGCTAAGTGACATTGCAGACAGCCTAGGACCTGTAAAGGTGATAAGAAAAGAAAGGAAAGAACTCAACCATTATAAGCAGAAAATATTGCTGGAAAAATTAGTGATCTTGAGAGAGGTTTCTAGGAGTGAACTGTAGTCCTCTTTTCTTGTATCTGGAGGATTTCGGGGTGCGCAAGACTTCAAAAGGGACCACTTTAGGGATTTCTGGAAGATCGCCTAAGTCTTGGTAGAGTTCCCAGTTTTCAATTGGCATAGGATCAACTTTCAGGAGATCAAAGATGGGTTGTAGATCTGCATAGGTAGAAATAAGGACCTTTTTCCCAGCAAAGGAGAATGCAAGTCCGAAGGGGTAAGACCATCGATATAGAACCTTATTGGACCGGAGCCAATCGGTCAGTGGCTTGAGGGCTCTGCGTTTCTTTAGGGTAGATGGGGCCAAGTCCTGATAGATCTCCAATTTAGAATCCTCATAGGACAGATCAGCATGGTTGCGTGCAGCGTCTAATATGGCAGACTTGACTGGGAAGTTTAGGAACTTGACGATCACATCTCTGGGTGGCTCAGAGGGCTTGGGTTTAGGGCGAAGGGCTCTATGTGCCCGTTCAATAATCACCTCTTGCGGGTAGTCGGGGCCTAGGAGCGAGCCACAGATAGCAATGATGGCTGTTGATATATCCTCTGGAGATACCGTTTCTGGTATCCCACGGAACCTTAGGTTGTTCCGGCGCCCTCTGTTTTCTTGATCTTCGATCACATTGTGGAGATCATTCAAGTGAGCTGTGCATCGGCGGAGGGAGGCTGACACAGCTGATTGATGGTTTAGGGACGCCGCCTGGTTGACTCTAAGGTCTCGACTCTCTCCCCTATGTGCCTTATGTCTTGTCTGAACGCCGAGAGTTCGGTGAGTATAGGTTCCATAACTCTGCTCAAGGCACGGTCAAGATATTTCCTGGTCAGGGGTAGATCTGTGCTGACCTGAGTATCTTCGGCGTTGCTTTCTTCCTCAGAAAGGGCAGGTGCACGCTTCTGTGATTTAGGTTGTGGCGTCGGCGTCATCTTAGTTTCCTTTGCTGCGACCGTTGCAGCCGCTTTCTTTAGGAATTTCTCCATGTCCCCTGGCGGAATCTGGCTCTTAGGGATGGCAGAATGATCACCCTGTTTCGAGTTACCGATTTTCACCATTTTCGTCCGATTATGCTAGTTATAGCTGGTGTTATTAGCGAACCTCCTTGCAGAGCTGTGAACTATGCGGCCATCTCCGTTTGGCGCTAGCTCCGCCCCCCCACCCATAAACTTTTTTAGATGGTCAGCTTGGCAGCAGGCCCTCGGCCATAATGTTTTAGATGGTCAGCTCGGCAGCAGGCCCTCGCCCACAGAATTTTTTAGATGGTCAGCTCAGCAGCAGGCCCTCGCCCACAAAATTTTTTAGATGGTCAGCTCGGCAGCAGGCCCTCGCCCACAAAATTTTTTAGATGGTCAGCTCGGCAGCAGGTCCTCGCCCACAAAATTTTTTAGATGGTCAGCTTGGCAGCAGACCCTCGCCCACAAATTTTTTTAGATGGTCGGCTTGGCAGCAGGCTCTCACCCCTAATGTTTTAGATTGTCATCGCAGCAGCAGGCCCTCAACCCTAATGTTTTAGAGGGTCACCAGCAGGTCCTTGCTCCTAATGTTTTTGAGGGTCACCAGCAGGTCCTTGCTCCTAATGTTTTTGAGGGTCACCAGCAGGCCATCAATCATAATTTTTCAAGGCTGTGTATTATGCCCTCCTTTATGTGTAACAAAGGGTGTATTGGAGTGCTGGTTCCTTGTCATTTTTGGCAGCCCTTTCACTTAAAGGCTTTATGAGTGTAGGAGTCCTACTACCTGAACAATTGTACCACAATGTGAATGAGGCCCTCCTTTATGTGATATACAGGTTGTATCGGAGTGCCTCTTCCTTGTAATTTTTGGCAGCACTTGCACTTCATATACAAGTAAATATACAGGAAAGAATGTTCTTCGGTTTGGTGCATATTATTGTTAGTCTGTAAAAGTGGCGTACTACTAGGACAACATCATTCCCAGCAGCGACCTGGGAGTCCAAGATGCATCCAGACTGTTCCCAAACCTTTTTTAGTGGTTTCCATCAATTTCTGACCTTTTACTATGAACCAGGCACCCTCCCCTCTTCAGAGCAGGGGGTGCCTGGTTTAATGCTCGGGTTCTGCCATTGACTTAGATTGTGCTTGAGTGCTCGGTAGAGCACCCGAGCAGTTCTACTCGAGCACCCAAGCACTTAGGTGCTCGACCAACACTACTGAGGGGTTGCAGATCCACGACACAGATGGCCATTCAGTCTCATAGTGTGGTAGGTGCCAGAGGCGATAATCCTTTATAGAAGTGTTTCTGCCAAAAACAAGCAAATACCTTGCTGTCTGAAGCTTATTAGACCTTCTTATCTCCTTCTCTCAGGGAAACTCTGGCGGTGAAGTTGCTTCTTTGGCGGTTACAGCCTCAGAGACTGAGATTGTTAGTCTGCAAGAACTCTCTCACATGTCCTCTCCCTTGTTCTTCTCAGACTAGACTCTCTACCTAACCAGGGGACGGACTTGGTCCATCACCCCTGTAACCGTCTGCGTATTTGTTAACCATTTGTTTGCCTTATACATTTCTAATAAGTACACGTAGAATACAATGAATCACAATATTTAACTCAATAACATTGAATTAACTATTTTGCAATAATTGACCATTTGCAAGTTGTCCTACTGGTGTACTGCACATGTGTGACATAAATCCTGAGGATTTTCTGCAATGGATTTCCATGCAGAAAATCTGATGAATTTTACAATAGTAGCAAAGTGGCTAATTTTTTTTTGCCTTGTGCTGCATAAAACTTTGGGAGTGGAATCTGCACATGACTTGACATGCAGAGTGGATTTTAAATCGAGATTTTATATTCTTCAAAATCCAGGTCTCAAGAAATTCAGATTTTAATTAATCAGAAATTTGGTCCGAATTTTTATTCAGAATTGGCAAGTGCCATTGTGTGTAATGTTTTTACTGGTGTTTTTGCAATTTTTTAAAAAGCATTTTCACTATACTACTCTAAAGAAGAGACATGACAGGGGTATATACTTTCCTATAAACAATGCAAAATATGCAAAAAATGCCATGAAAAGCACAATATGGGCATCTAGGAAAACTGCTACAAAAATTGCTGGGTGTGTGATAGCACCCTAACGGTGACAGATTCCACTCAGAAAAGATTCAACCTGGAAAATACCCAGACCTTCTCTGGTTTACTTTAAAATGGGTCCTAAGATTTAACGAAGGAGGGGGTTGACTTCTAGCTTGAATGTCTCAATTTTTTTTTTCCAGGACTTTGATAATGATATCCTATCTTTAGGATAGGCAATGAGTATCAGATTGGTAGGGGTCTGACTCACCACACCCCTGCCGATCAGCTGTTTCAAAAGATCGTGGCCCACTGGAAGATCCTATGGTACTTTGGTGGGCCAGTCCGACCCTGCTGAAGATAGATCATCAATATCAAACACCCAAAAAAAAACTTTAAAAGAAAAAATAAAATCACCTTTTCCCCTATTGATTGTAGCTATTAGTGTTGAGCAAAGCAAAATATTTGAAGCAGAATTCAGTCAGAAGTTTAGGAAAACGTATATTCGCAACAAAAAAAAATTCCTTCTCTTCGTGGTAACGAATCAGGTTTTTCTAAAATGGTGGCTGCACAAGTTACAAAGTGAAGCTTAGTGTAAGGGAGACAAGCCTTGGAATGCAGAATTACCCATAATGCCGTGCAGCCTGCCAATCTGCAGATAGCCATCCTCTGTGAAGTCACAGTCCTATAAAACACTTATCCCACGTGGTCTCCGCCATTGTCCTGTGAACTGAGCATAGGGAGAGACCTGGCAAGTGCTCATGTACTAGAGACAGTGTTGCTGAAAATCATTAATAGAAGGATATTGGAGCGGGAGAGTGCAGGGAGACTGCAGGGAGAATTATTTTGCATCAGTTTTATTTATTCCTAAATTAACTTTTTTTTTACATCAGATGTAAACTAAGAATATGAAATTTAATACCAATAAGGCCGAATGCACACGGCCGTGTTCCGCGGCCAAGAGCGGTCCGTGGTATGCCGGGCTGGATTCCTGTATGATCTATACGAGTGTATTACTGTACAGCAGCGGCGGCATGAAGCGCACAGCATCATAGCAACCAATGACGCCATGCGCTCCTGCTCTGAACAGGAATCCAGCCCAGCATACCACGGACCGCTCTCGGCCGCGGAACACGGCCATGTGCATTCGGCCTAAGATGTAAGCCTTTCTTATTCCCCTGCCAGCAAGCCAACCAATACCATCCAGACTGCAACCCTTATGGAGGCCAGGTCTTAATGATGACCATTCTCATCTTTTGCTGGCTTTACTTCTTCGAAATGTTCCTTCAAAGTCTCCATGTCCGAGAAAAGTCAGCAAGATGCAGAGAGAGAAGGAGCTGGATGTTCCTGATGACATATTCTCATCAATATTAGATGATGTGAAAAAGGAGGAAAAGCAGATGGCAGAAGAGGGGCTCCCACCTGTAGGACAGGAGAGCGCTGGGGTTGGAGAAGTGGGTATGCTAGAGCTGATTTATGTTCTGTGTTTACTGTAAAATAACCTGCAGGAGATTTCAGGCCGGAACAGCAATAATATGCATATTGTGCCCCCAACCTAACGAGCCAAACCCCATACAAGCAATAGCCCCTGTTTAAAGGTGCATAAACAATCAAGAAGGACTATACAGTGCAGTCTTAATTATTAAATGAAAGGCAGCTGGAGGCAGATTGGCAGAGCGGTTCTTTACCACAGCATGGTCGCAACCTGTCGGCAGCATGGCCGCTCTGTGTTGCTATACCCTAAGGCCCAGGTGTAACGGATCTCCTTGCACCCCGACCGGGTACCTCCGTCGATGGATGCTCCTAGCGCTTCCCGAGGACTCCAAGCACTCCACTTGACACCGTAAGCACTGCAGACCCCACGAACCGCCGAAGCTTGGTTGAGGTCTCGCCGTCTCCTACCCACCCTGGACCTACGACAAGGCTCCAGGCTCCAGTGGGTGAACCTCTCCTAAATCCAGAGAGCAGGAACAGCTCTTACAAGAGCTAGTAGTTATAGCCAGGGGAGTATAGCAAATCTTCAGCGTATAGCAATCCCCCAGTGTTTATCAGTTACCCAAACACCAGCCTCAACATGATGAAGGGTAACAACAGGAACTCTTTATTGAACACACAAGCATTGACTTATACACATTTTCCAACAAGGTTACCACCCACAGGGTTTTGTTAACACAACCAATAAACACGTACAATACACTCAGACACTCCCACACAAAATCCTCCCCTCTGCCTGTGATACAATTACCCTACACAATGGGTTGATGTAATTTCATCACAGGCAGGAGAATACACCGTGTCTTCTGTCCTGGAGACAACCGAGAAGTAAGTCAATTATCTCTCAGGACAAAGGGAAATCGCCAATACACTCGTGGAGACAAAAGGACAGACATCACTACTCAAATATACAATGTCCCACCTTTTACAGTACACATAGACATTTAACATATCCCAAAATGGCATGAATAGACCAGGGGTTCAAAACTTTGTAAAAGTCCTTTGTGAACAATGAGAGGGCCCATAATCCTGGGGCAAGAGGCTGGTAGCCAGGCTTCTCCACCACCCAGTGGCGAGGTTGGTTTCGTCACATTTCTCCCCTTTTCCAAACAGACTAACAGGGTATCTGACCCTCTGCCGGTCAGTGCCCTTGTTAGTCCAGCAGCCCACCCACAAAACAGAAACAGCAGTACAGCCCACCCACAATAAATGGGTACTTTGCCCTGGTGCCAGCGGTACTTTGCCCTGGTGCCAGCGCTACCACGGAAGAAGCCTGGTTGTAGCCTGGTTGTTGGAGGGGGAGATCAACTGTCTCCCCTTTAGATACACCGCTCTGCTGTTGTAGGGAGAGACCGACTGTCACCCCTTTAGATAGACCACCATGCTGCTGTGGGGGGAGACCGACTGTCTCCCCTTTGGCTAAACCGCCCGGTTGCTGGGGGACAGGACCGACTGTCCCTACCCCCTGTGCTGTGAGTGCAGAGACCATGGTCCCATCTGCACTGTTGTGGGGCTTACTGTCTCCCCCTGGTGCGTTAAACTGCCGCTGGGGGATGGAGACTGTGCTCCCAATTCCTTGTAGATCCCACAGCCGCTGGGGAATGGAGACTGGGCTCCCAATTCCCTGCATATTACACTGCCGCTGGGGAATGGAGACTGGGCTCCCAATTCCCTGTACATCACACGGCCGCTGGGGAATGGAGACTGGGCTCCCAATTCCCTGCATATCACACGGCCGCTGGGGAATGGAGACTGGGCTCCCAATTCCCAATAACTCCCATTGCTGCTGGGGGACAGGACCGACTGTCTCTGCCCCCTGTAACTCAGCCTGCCGCTGGGGAATGGAGACTGGGCTCCCAATTCCCTGCAGGAGCAGTGGAGAGACCTCGGTCCCATCTCCACTGGCCACCTGGGGTTCTTCCCAGTAAACCTCCACAATATCCTCCCAGCTGAAGGGATCTGGACCTGGGTCTGACTTCTTGCTGTCTTGCTGAGCCTTCCCAATGGAGTGGAAGAGATCTTAGTAGTCCTGCTCCAGTTCCCACTCCAGGGTTGCTAGGTGAGCCAGGTCTTTCTCTACCTCATGGGGGTCATCCCAATCCTGCCTAGCCTCCCTCTCGTAGAAAATGTTCTGAAGTCTGGACTGTGCAGGGTTCCCATAACAAGCCAGGACCATCAAACTCCTCTCCCTCTGGCTTGTAATGCTCAGCTGTCCAGGGTATATACTGTGCCATGAAGAAAAAGGATTGATTTGGTCCAGCTTGTATTCGTGATAATCCAAAAGGCTTTATTCAATATTCGATAAAATCCAGGTACAAGAATGCAGGTCTACATGTTTCGGGCACAATGCAATCTCAGCCCTTACTCATGGTCATGAGTAAGGGCTGAGATTGCATTGTGCCCGAAACATGTAGACCTGCATTCTTGTACCTGGATTTTATCGAATATTGAATAAAGCCTTTTGGATTATCACTAGTGTTGAGCGAACAGTTCGAGCATAGTTCGGGTCCGTACCGAATTTTGGGGTGTTCGTGACACGGACCCGAACCCGAACTTTTTCGTAAAAGTTCGGGTTCGGGTTCGTCGTTCGGCATGTATTTTGGCGCATTTTGAAAGGCTGCAAAGCAGCCAATCAACATGCATCATACTACTTGCCCTAAGATGCCATCGCAGCCATGCCTACTATTGGCAAGGCTGTGATTGGCCAAGTGCAGCATGTGACTCAGCCTCTTTATAAGCTTGTGCGCACGTCGGGACGTGCTCACTCCCGATGTGAATAGAACAGGGATAGACGCAGCTGATGCTAGGGCGAGAATAGGCAGGGATAATTGAATAACTGGAAGCAAATTTCTCTCCTCCACCTGTGATTCATCTGAACAACTGCAGCTGAGCTGCTTTTTTGATAGGGATTGGCTATTTTTAGAGTGGTCAGAGTGATTTTTCCATCCACATGTACCTGGGCTGACCGCCGGCCGCCATTTTGCGACTTGTAGTGCTGCAGCAGAAGCTGCCACAGTGTGCATTCCAAAGCTCCAAACAAGTCAGACATCTACACCTGGGATTCAGACCAATAGCGATTTAGCAGCACAGTCCAAGGCTATTTTTTTTAAAGGTTGTGCAGACCATTTTGTGGCACATGTTACTGGGCTGATAGGCGGCGGCCATCTTGGGACTAGTGCTGCAGCACAATCTCTCCCAACGTCCATTAATCACTTGTAATAGTGGTCTGTGCCATAGAAATCCTACATCAGGGACTTGGGTGTGCTTGTGTCACCCCTACTAATACCAGTCCACCTGTAATCCATACTGTGAAAAGCCATAAAGTATTCCAGTGAGGGAATTTTTTTTTTATTTAAAAAAGGCCAAGTTAGTTTATCTGGCGTTCAATATACTAGATACAGTTAGGCCTGCGTTTCATACATCTGGAATTAGCAAACTAATGTGCTGGGGTTGGGAAAACATATATGTACCCATACTAGAATCTGTCAAAGAAAGCGGTACTCACATATAACAGTCATTCCATCTGTAATCCATACAGTCAAAAGACTGAAAGTATTCCAGTGAGGGAATTTTTTTTATTTAAAAAAGGCCAAGTTAGTTTATCTGGCGTTCAATATACTAGATACAGTTAGGCCTGCGTTTCATACATCTGGAATTAGCAAACTAATGTGCTGGGGTTGGGAAAACATATATGTACCCATACTAGAATCTGTCAAAGAAAGCGGTACTCACATATAACAGTCATTCCATCTGTAATCCATACAGTCAAAAGACTGAAAGTATTCCAGTGAGGGAATTTTTTTTATTTAAAAAAGGCCAAGTTAGGGCTCTTTCACACCTGCGTTCTTTTCTTCCGGCATAGAGTTCCGTCGTCGGGGCTCTATGCCGGAAGAATCCTGATCAGGATTATCCTAATGCATTCTGAATGGAGAGAAATCCGTTCAGGATGCATCAGGATGTCTTCAGTTCCGGTACGGAACGTTTGTTGGCCGGAGAAAATACCGCAGCATGCTGCGCTTTTTGCTCCGGCCAAAAATCCGGAACACTTGCCGCAAGGCCGGATCCGGAATTAATGCCCATTGGAAGGCATTGATCCGGATCCGGCCTTAAGCTAAACGTCGTTTCGGCGCATTGCCGGAGCCGACATTTAGCTTTTTCAGAGTGGTTACCATGGCTGCCGGGACGCTAAAGTCCTGACAGCCATGGTAAGTGTAGTGGGGAGCAGTGTACTTACCGTCCGTGCGGCTCCCCGGGCGCTCCAGAGTGACGTCAATGCGCCCCAAGCGCATGGATCACGTGATCCATGTGATCACGTCATCCATGCGCATGGGGCGCTCTGACGTCATTCTGGAGCGCCCCGGGAGCCGCACGGACTGTAAGTATACTGTTCCCCCGCTCCCCACTACTACTATGGCACCCAGGACGCTATTAAGGTCCTGGTTGCCATAGTAACACTGAAAGCATTTGGAAGACGGTTCCGTCTTCAAATGCTTTCAGTACACTTGCGTTTTTCCGGATCCGGCAGGCACCTCCGGCAACGGAAGTGCATGCCGGATCCCAACAACGCAAGTGTGAAAGAGGCCTTAGTTTATCTGGCGTTCAATATACTAGATACAGTTAGGCCTGCGTTTCATACATCTGGAATTAGCAAACTAATATGCTGGGGTTGGGAAAACATATATGTACCCATACTAGAATCTGTCAAAGAAAGCGGTACTCACATATAACAGTCATTCCATCTGTAATCCATACAGTCAAAAGACTGAAAGTATTCCAGTGAGGGAATTTTTTTTATTTAAAAAAGGCCAAGTTAGTTTATCTGGCGTTCAATATACTAGATACAGTTAGGCCTGCGTTTCATACATCTGGAATTAGCAAACTAATGTGCTGGGGTTGGGAAAACATATATGTACCCATACTAGAATCTGTCAAAGAAAGCGGTACTCACATATAACAGTCATTCCATCTGTAATCCATACAGTCAAAAGACTGAAAGTATTCCAGTGAGGGAATTTTTTTTATTTAAAAAAGGCCAAGTTAGTTTATCTGGCGTTCAATATACTAGATACAGTTAGGCCTGCGTTTCATACATCTGGAATTAGCAAACTAATGTGCTGGGGTTGGGAAAACATATATGTACCCATACTAGAATCTGTCAAAGAAAGCGGTACTCACATATAACAGTCATTCCATCTGTAATCCATACAGTCAAAAGACTGAAAGTATTCCAGTGAGGGGATTTTGCTTATAAAAAATAATATATTTCATTGTGGTGCGAGTTGAATCGCAACAATGAAGAAAAATACTATTAAGGGACGAGGACGCGGTCGTGGTGGTGTCCGTGGAGCCTCTGTTGCTGGTAGAGGACGTGGCCGTTCGGCCCCAGGCGCACACAGTAGGGAACGAACTCCCTCAACTAGCCGGCAGAATGTACCGCAATATCTCGTGGGGCCCAATGACGCTCTTAGGATGGTAAGGCCTGAGCAGGTACAGGCATTAATCAATTGGGTGGCCGACAGTGCTTCCAGCACGTTCACCACATGGTCTTCCACCCAGTCTTCTGCGGAAAGCGCACAGGTGGCACCTGAAAACCAAGCCCATCAGTCTGTCACATCACCCCCAAGCATATCAGGGAAACGGTCTGAGCCACAAGTTATGCAGCAGTCTCTTCTTCTGTTTGAAGACTCTGCTTCCAGGGTTTCCCAGGGGCGTCCACCTAGCCCTTCCCCAGTGGAGGAAGACATACCATGCACTGACGCACAACCACTTATGTCTCCAGATGAAGAGGACATGGGAATACCACCACAGCAGAGTCACCGACTCTCTGATGATGACGAAACACAGGTGCCCACTGCCGCGTCTTTTTGCAGTGTGCAGACTGAACAGGAGGAGGTCAGGGAGGGAGACTGGGTGGAAGACGATGCAGAGGACGATGAGGTCTTAGACCCCACATGGACTGAAGGTCGTGGCGATGACTTTCACAGTTCAGAGGAAGAGGTAGTGGTGAGACCGAGACAACAGCGAAGCCAAAGAGGGAGCAGGGGGCCAAAGCAGACGAGCCGCCGCCCCCAGAGTTCGCCTGCTACTGGACATCGCCAACAGGGACCCAGCCCCACAAAGGCAGCTTCAAAGAGTTCCCTGGCATGGCACTTCTTTAAACAATGTCCTACCGACAAGACCCGAGTGACTTGCACGCTCTGCCATCAGAGCCTGAGGCGAGGCATTAACGTTCTGAACCTCAGCACAACCTGCATGACCAGGCATCTACATGCAAAGCATGAACTGCAGTGGGGTACATACCTTAAAAACCAGGCACTCGCTGAGGCTCCCCCTGCTCCCTCTACCGCTGCTGCCTCGGCTTCCGCCTCGAGAGGAATGTTGCCACCTGCCGAGCAGCAAACAGAGGATGTGCCACCGACACCACCACCACCGCCACCGTCAACTAGCGTCTCCACTATATCACACAGCAGCGTTCAGCTCTCAATATCTCAAACCTTAGAGAGGAAGCGCAAATTCCCCCCGAGTCACCCTCGAGCCCTTGGCCTGAACGCCAGCATTTCTAAACTGCTGGCCTTTGAAATGCTGTCATTCCGGCTGGTGGACACAGACAGCTTCAAACAGCTGATGGCCATGGCTGTCCCGCAGTATGTGGTTCCCAGCCGCCACTACTTCTCCAAGACAGCCGTGCCTTCCCTGCACATGCAAGTGTCCGATAAAATCAAGTGTGCACTGCGCAACGCCATTTGTGGCAAGGTCCACCTAACCACAGATACGTGGACCAGTAAGCACGGCCAGGGACGCTATATCTCACTAACTGCACACTGGATGAATGTAGTGGCGGCTGGGCCCCCGGCGGACAGTTCCTTGGCGCACGTCCTTCCGCCCCCTAGGATCGCAGGGCATCATTCTCTGCCTCCTGTAGCCTCCTCCTCCTACTCGGCTTCCTCCTCCACTGCTTCCACCAGCTCATCCGGTCAGCCACACACCTTCACCACCAACTTCAGCACAGCCCGGGGTAAACGTCAGCAGGCCATTCTGAAACTCATATGTTTGGGGGACAGGCCCCACACCGCACAGGAGTTGTGGCGGGGTATTGAACAACAGACCGACGAGTGGTTTCTGCCGGTGGGCCTCAAGCCAGGCCTGGTGGTATGCGATAATGGGCGAAATCTCGTGGCAGCTCTGGGACTAGCCGGTTTGACGCACATCCCTTGCCTGGCGCATGTGCTGAACTTGGTGGTGCAGAGGTTCATTCACCACTACTCCAACATGTCAGAGCTGCTGCATAAAGTGCGGGCCGTCTGTGCGCGCTTCCGCCGTTCACATCCTGCCGCTGCTCGCCTGTCTGCGCTACAGCGGAACTTCGGCCTTTCCGCTCACCGCCTCATATGCGACGTGCCCACCCGGTGGAACTCCACCTTGCACATGCTGGAGAGACTGTGCGAGCAGCAGCAGGCCATAGTGGAGTTTCAGCTGCAGCACGCTCGCGTCAGTCGTACTGCCGAACAGCACCACTTCACCACCAATGATTGGGCCTCCATGCGAGACCTGTGTGCCCTGCTGCGCTGTTTCGAGTACTCCACCAACATGGCCAGTGGCGATGACACTGTTATCAGCGTTACAATACCACTTCTATGTCTCCTTGAGAAAACACTTAGGGCAATGATGTTAGAGGAGGTGGCCCAGGTGGAGGAGGAGGAGGAGGATGAGGGCTCGTTTCTAACACTTTCGGGCCAGTCTGTTCGAAGTGGCTCAGAGGGAGGTTTGTTTAAGCAGCAGAGGACAGGTTCCCAAGTCGCCAGCCAAGGCACTGTACTGGAGGACGAGGAGGAGGAGGAGGTGGAGGGGGACGAGGATGACGCAAGTTCACAGCGGGGTGGCAGCCTAGGCCCATCACTGGTGCGTGGCTGGGGGGATACAGTGGACGATGACGATACGCCTCCCACAGAGGACAGCTTGTCCTTACCCATGGGTAGCCTGGCCCACATGAGCGAATATATGCTCCAATGCCTGCGCAACGACAGCAGAGTTGCCCACGTTTTAACGTGTGCAGACTACTGGGTGGCCACCCTGCTGGATCCCCGGTATAAAGACAATTTGCCCACTTTAATTCCTGAACTGGAGCGCGACCGTAAGATGCGCGAGTACAAGCGCACGCTGATAGAGGCGCTCTTGAGAGCATTCCCACATGTCACAGGGGAACAGGTGGAAGGTGAAGGCAGAGGAGTGGCAAGAGGTCGCCAACGCAGCTGTGTCACGGCCAGCTCATCTGAGGGCAGGGTTAGCATGGCAGAAATTTGGAAAAGTTTTGTCTCCACGCCACAGCTATCTGCACCGACACCTGATACGGAACGTGTTAGCAGGAGGCAGCATTTCACTAACATGGTTGAACAGTATGTCTGCACACCCCTCCACATCCTGACGGATGGTTCGGCCCCATTCAACTACTGGGTTTCGAAATTGTCCACGTGGCCAGAGTTAGCATGTTATGCCTTGGAGGTGCTTTCCTGCCCGGCGGCCAGCGTTTTATCTGAACGCGTATTCAGCACGGCAGGGGGCGTCATTACTGACAAGCGCAGCCGCCTGTCCACAGCCAACGTGGACAAGCTGACCTTCATAAAGATGAACCAGGCATGGATCCCACAGGACCTGTCCCTCCCTTGTGCAGAGTAGTCCTTATTAACTGCCTAAAACATGTCTTGTTGTGCTACGGGCCACTTCTTTATTTGATACAAATTTTATGAAACCCACAGTTGAATGAAACTCTTCTCTGTCTGGGCGCCGGGGCCTAACCAGATGAAAGTGGCCGGTTAAACTAACGGGTGACATGAAGCCATAACCTCTGCCATGCTACCTCTGTCTTCTGTCTGGGTGCTGAGGCCTAAGTCAAATAAAGCGGTCTTCTGCTGTGCTGGGGGATATGAAACTAATCTCTGACCTCTCTCCTCTGTCTGGGTCCAAAGGCCTAAATCACTGAAAGAGGCCTTCTCCTGTGGTGTGTGATATGATGCCAGAATATGTGCTGTGGGGCCTCTCTCCTCTTCCTGGGTGCAGGGGTCAAATAAACTAAATTGTGGCCTACTCCTGTGGTGGTTGATATGATGCCTGATTCTCTGATGTGGAACCTCTCTCCTCTGTTTGGGTGAAGGGGTCAAAGTAACTAAATGGTGGCTTCTCCTGTGGTGGCTGATATGATGCCAGAATATGTGCTGTGGTGCCTCTCTCCTCTTCCTGGGTGCGGGGGTCAAAGTAACTCAATGGTGGCTTCTCCTGTGGTGGCTGATATGATGCCAGAATATGTGCTGTGGTGCCTCTCTCCTCTTCCTGGGTGCGGGGGTCAAAGTAACTCAATGGTGGCTTCTCCTGTGGTGGCTGATATGATGCCAGAATATGTGCTGTGGTGCCTCTCTCCTCTTCCTGGGTGCAGGGGTCAAAGTAACTAAATGGTGGCTTCTCCTGTGGTGGTTGATATGATGCCTGATTCTCTGCTGTGAAACCTCTCTCCTCCATCTGGGTGTAGGGGTCAAAGTCTTTCAAAGTCGCCTTCTCCTGTGCTGATTGATATAAAGCTGATGGTTGTGCCATCTGACATGGTTGCCAGGGTCTGATTCAATGGGGGCCTACTCCTGGGGTGGGTGATCTAAATGCCTGATTCTCTGCTGTGTAACCTCTCTCCTCCGTCTGGGTGTAGGGGTCAAAGTAACTAAATGGTGGCCTACTCCTGTGGTGGGTGATATGATGCCTGGTTCTCTGCTGTGGGACCTCTCTCCTTTGTCTGGGTGCTGTGGTCAAAATAATAGTAAGTGACCTTCTCCATTGGTGGGTGACTTGAAGCCTGATTCTGTGCTATGGGACCTCACTCCAATTAATATTGTTTAATTTTTATTTATTTTATGTTAACTCATCATTTCCCTATCTACATTTGTTTGCAGGGGATTTAACTACATTTTGCTGCCTTTTGCAGCCCTCTAGCCCTTTCCGGGTGTGTTTTACAGCCTTTTTAGTGCCCAAAAGTTCGGGTCCCCATTGACTTCTATGGGGTTCGGGTTCGGGATGAAGTTCGGGTCGAGTTCGGATCCCGAACCCGAACATTTTTCGAAAGTTCGGCCGAACTCGTCGAACCCGAACATCCAGGTGTTCGCTCAACTCTAATTATCACGAATACAAGCTGGACCAAATCAATCCTTTTTCTTCATACTTATATTTCTCCTACTTCGGGTGAAGGAGTTGGTCCGCGCTATACCAGTGGAATCCTCGGCAGGTGAGAGCTGCTCAAACCCCTGATTTTTATACTGTGCCATATACCACCAGAGCGCCTGGTAGGCCTCCTCCAAACATAGCTCCTGCCATACCCGGTACTCTAGTTCCTTCACCCATTCCTCCAGGGGCTGCTCTCCGAGGAAGGGCATCCGCAGGGCCACTTGCTTCTGCTGCTGTAGCCAGGGTCGCTGTACGGATACTAGCGTTGCCCTCAATTTTGTCAATCCACGAACGGTGTCTCCGAGCTGCTTCTCCTCTCACTAGGACGCCATCCCACTGCTTGCCACCAATGTAATGGATCTCCTAGAACCCCGACCGGGTACCTCCGTCGATGGATGCTCCTAGCGCTTCTCGAGGACTCCAAGCACTCCGGTTGACACCATAACCGCCACAGACCCCACAAACCGCCGAAGCTTGGTTGAGGTCTCGCCGTCTCCTACCCACTCTGGACCTAAGACAAGGCTCCAGGCTCCAGTGGGTGAACCTCTCCTAAATCCAGAGAGCAGGAACAGCCTGGCTGATGAGAGGGCCCATAATCCTGGGGCAAGAGGCTGGTAGCCAGGCTTCTCCACCACCCAGTGGCGAAGCTGGTTTCGTCACACCAGGTATACCTGATTTATAGTGATATATGACAAATTAATACGGAACAAATCTAATTTCTTGGCGAATTTCGGAAAAGTTGCTGAAGAATTGCTCATCTCTACTAGCTATTTTCCAGTATACAGACTATTCCTGCACATTGCTTGTCATCAACAATGGTGAAAGTAAATGTTAGTATTCCAGTTCTAGCAGCCTGACCTCTATCAGAAACCCCTTTCATTTAAAAGAAAAAAATCATAAAAATCATAAAGATATATACTGTTGAAGAATATGGTGTAAGAATAACAGCCAGAGCGGTTTTATGAAAGGACGCTCTCGTGAAACAAATCCACTCTCTTCTCAAGAGCTAGTGACTAGGAATTTGGGCAGACGGCTGGCGGTGCTGCCAGGAGTTTAGGTCTTTTCTAAAGCACTTCACTGTTTGCTTTTTTGAGGCTTTATGCAGATTTGAAAGTTTATTACCTTGGAACGCACAATTTGTAATTAGATAAATTGGCTAAAAGGTAATGCCTAAATAGTTCATACTTGAGTGGCCTAATAAGTGTTGTGCCCCAGGGATCTGTTTTGGAATCATTTGCAAATGACATGAAAACTGAAATCGGTGAATACCGCCAAGTCATGCAGCCTTGTACATATCATGATGGTAATTATCATCTTTTTACACAGCACAGTAAATGTTGTTATTGTTTTCATATATAGATTTATATTACTTTTACCACAATATCAGCACAAATTCAACACAATATTGCAATATTCCAGCAAAAACCTTGAAGCCTGAGGGGTATTGAGCTATTCTCAGGATGGTTATCAGTATCTGATCGATGGGGGTCAGACTGACGGCAACCCTCGCTGATCAGCTGTTCAGTAAGCATTGTGGCTTCTTCCTAGGCTATTGATACTGTATCAGATTAATATGTAGTACCCCAGACCTGAGAGTAGTACAAATTCTTTATTGCTATGCATTGTATTTCACTGTTTGTTTCCCTGGCTTCTACTACCAGAAAGAAAGGTATGGTAAAGTTCAGAAAGGAGAACCATTACTAAATTGCCTCAAAAGAAGCCTTGAAAAGATAAAGACAGCAGAGTGAACTGCTATATTCAGCTTCTACAGACTGCTGTGAGGTGAGGGAATACGGCTAAAGACACCCTCCTCACCAGACAACTACTAGGCCAGTTTCACCGAAGTGCAGAATTACCACCAACCAACCTGCCTCCATGTCCTTGCTGGTGCCAGAGAAGAACTGCACTAAAGTCTGCTGCTACTGTATGTATTTCAGGTTCTACTTTGAACTTAGTAAAAAAAAACAAAAAAAAAAAGTTTTTACATTCAACTCTTGCCTCATTCTTCAGTACTATAATTTTCGCTGCAACGTATCCCAGGATCCCAGGGAGCAATGGCCTGAGGTAGGACACCGTGCACTGCAACAGTATATCAGGGCCACTACCACTTCCATCCTCTACACCGGCATCCATGGGGGCTCAAGGCACATCGAATACATTGTCTAGACAAAGCTCAGTCCCATTCAAGTGAATTTTACTGAGCCACAATAGAAAGCACTGACTCTATCCAATGTATGGCGCTGTGATTGGTAAGCTGCATACCATGGTTCCCCTGGTTGCGGCTACCTCTGTGTGGCAGCAGGATCTGGTTGAAGGGGGAACCAGGGCTGTTGGGTGGCCCGTTCTAACATCGGAACCCCGGGCCAATAAGGTGGGGCGCCGGGGCTCCAGAGTGTCAGGACTCACTGCCGGTAGCTCCACCCGGCATGCAGGGACGCCAGAGTGAACTGCTTTCTCTTCTGCATAAAAGGCAGGTGCCAGTGATTTTCTTGTCCTTTGGCTCCCCCTGTGGTTTCCTTGTTGCATTAACGTCTCATTTGGCTTTAGAATTCTGGATTTGGTATTGTGGCAACATTTCTTGGCTTGGCAATTTGGTATGATATTGTTTCTCGGTTCTGACCTTTTGTCGTGTTTCGTTTTCTCGTTTGCCTCTGGGATTTCTTGTACTTCATTGTCTGACTGGCATTTGACTCTTTACTGTATGACTACTCTTTATGTTTGTTGTTCACTGCTTGTCTGTCACCTTCATACAGATTGCAGTATATGGACTGTCGTCCAGTTGTGGGGTCACTGCCTAGGGTGACTGCTCAAGTAGGGAGGGATAGTGGGCAGTTTTAGGGCTGCATTGTACCTGTTTGTGTGTGTCCTTATTCTGCGATAAGCCCACAGCCTCTTCAAAAAGCTGATCAGCAGGGCTGCTGGGATTCGACCTCCCACCAATCACATACTGAGGAAAGATAATCAGTATAAAACACAGAAAATCCTTTTATTGTGCCTTTTGTATTGCGTCTATTAAACGAGATGTGAAGCACATTTGTACCCAAGTATTACAGCCGTAGTACCCTTGTGCAATCCCCCCAGTTTTATAGAGAGTGCAAAATAGTGCAAGACTAATACTGCAACCGTGTACCCCCAGAGAGGCTGCACTTATTGTGCATTAAGAACTTGTTACAGTGTCTAAGTACTGTGTACCTGCAATGTCCAGCAATGGAGGGTGGAAGCAAAGCTCAGAAAGCTGCTGGGGAAATAGCTTCAGCCTGGTCAGGAAAAGAGATAGCGGTGTATTAAGGAGTGTTATGTGAGTACTGTACAGAGAAGCAGTAGCAGGAATATCTGCAAAGGCAGGTGGTGAAAACCATCCACCAAGTGTGTCCTGCTCAGTCCACACAGCAGGTGGCTGTAATGCATGAAGTGGGATGCAGGAAGGTTAGCTGCCGCCAAAATATTTTGGAGCATACTCAAGGGTGCACCTAGCCTTTCTGCTGCCTGAGATGAAAATTAAAATGGTCCCCCCTCTTTCCCATGTCAAATTCTGAACCTAACCCCTCCAGCCCTACTGGAGGAGTTAGACATACTTGGAAAACTTTACATGCAGCACTACAAAACACAGGGTAATAAAGCGCCACCTACCTCTTACATCCAGTGATGTGTTATGTGATGTAGATGTTCTCTTTCCTCATCTTCTCTATTCGGACCAGACCGCCATGATGATTTCATTCAGACATCTCTTGTCTGTTTGACACACAGACATCTTAGTTTCCTACTTTTCCATTATCCTCCCACCGCCTTGTCAATCATGAAGGAAAGTGAAGGGCTGGCAGAGGAAGCGGAAGGTGCAAGGGTGCACAGAGTGGCTTAGGCCCAACCTCGGTGCGCTTAAATGCTCATTTGCATACAGATTAAAAGTACATTTTCTCCAGAATTCTTCAAGTGAAAGGTATCATTTCCAAAACTGTTGTGTGCAGCAACCTTTTGTCCAGCCGAATCCCTCCATATACTGTATGTCAGGTAGCGGCTAGATCTTTGCTGGCTCCCATTATAGTCAATGAGGTCCGGCGGGCAGGCAGAGAATTCTACGGCAGGCTGCTCTTTGCCGGATGTCTCTAATGATAGTGTGAAACCAGCCTAACCACTCCTCCCTGTCAAGTATCTACTGTTTCATACCAAACTGATTTATGGGTAATTGAAGAAGTTCTTGAACATTTAGTTTTTGATGGAAGGTAAGGAAAATAGTACTCACCCAAATAAAATATATCAGGCTCACAACATATTCACATCAACTACCGATTTTTGCAAAAACATGTAAAGGAAGATACATTTTAAATTTTGCCCTTTGCAGGATCCTTTGTCAGAAGGAAAACAACCAAAACTATAATATCTCAGAAAATTAGCATGACATTTTCTCCTAAGGATTTGTTACTTTCATCTCCCAATTTTCAATACATTGACATGTTTTATATATTAAAAGGTTATTTTCTCCCATTTCAAATGCCAGTGCACTTTTTTCGTCAATACAAATTGCGTGCATCTCAACAAGGCATCTGCTGTAATGAACTCCACCACCCCAACAAGCTGTGAAGACGAGGTACCGGGGAATCAGATGTTCAACGTACAAACCTCAAATCAAATATGTAGACATGTCTCCATCTGCTGTGACGGATAGCAGGAAATTACAGGCGATATTGCTGCGCAAAGCTCTTGCTTTAATGAAGAGCTTGATGTGGGTTGAAATCATGAAGGATATATCTTAAGACTGAAACGTGCCCTTTAATCAGTGGCTTTTCTTCTTAATGAACACATGGCCGTCACTTAGGCTTCGATGGGGGCTTTCTAATGAGGCACGCAAAAGGACATTGTGACTTATTAATGAAAGGCAGGAATCATTTACATTTTTTTTGCCTTTTGAAGGTCTTTGTAACATTTATATATCAGAAAATGGAAATAGCTCTCTTCATTTTGCTTTGCTTAACTAGCTTGGGGCGTACTAGCTCTCATTGAAGAGACTCAGTTGTCCAGGTAGTGCTCAATGGGAAAAAAAGTATGCAAATTAGGTCATAGGTCTCTGGTTTGGCTGATGCAAGCTAATTTGCATGGCTTGCTTAAGAAGGCAATGTTAATATTCATTCAAAATAAACAATTCTGCTTCTCTAGCTTCAGTTCAGATATGAAAGATATGAAAGTCAGGGGTGGGCTGGGACGGGGGGCAGGGAGGCAATTGACCCCCAGGCCGCCCTAGAGCATGTTAAAAACGGCAGTCTTTAACAAATAATTTTTTATTTTATTTTTCTCAGGGCCGCACCACCGATCACCACAGGTGGCACGGCCCTGGTTCTAGTTACCGTCCTCAGGACAGCGATACAGATACCTGTGCTGAGGCAGGGCAGGGGAGGGAGAGGCGTCTCCCTTCCCTGTTCTTCTGATAGGCCGCAGGCACTAATGCCTGCAGCCTATTAGATGCCGACGTCATTGTCATCGCGCCGCCTGAGCGGGCAGCACACAGCAAGGATGCAGGCCGGAAGATGCCTGCATCGCATTGCTGCTGATGGAGGTAAGTGTTAGTGTTTTTTGTTTTTCTTTGCGGGGGAGCTGGCACTATGGGGGCATC
The DNA here is from genome assembly GCF_905171765.1 of Bufo bufo. Classification (NCBI taxonomy): domain Eukaryota; kingdom Metazoa; phylum Chordata; class Amphibia; order Anura; family Bufonidae; genus Bufo; species Bufo bufo. Next base: position 366,522,606 of record NC_053394.1, on the reverse strand, counting down.
TGGCATTTCTTACAGCCCCATTTTTTTGGGGTGGCACTCTGGGGGCATTTATTTCTTGCCCATTTTGGGGGGCGCTATGGGGGCATTTCTTACTTGCACATTATAGGGGGCAACATGGAGGAGAGTGGCACTATGGGGCATCTGGTGTCACTATTAGGGCATTATTTAGGGGCACTATGGGGAAGTGGGGGCTCTAAAGGGGCCTTTTTTATTGGCACATTATGGGGGGCACTATGGCATCTGATGGCGCTAAGGGGGCACTTTTTACTTACACATTATGAGAGGCACTATAGGGGAGAGTGGCACTATGGGGCATTATTTGGGGCACTGTGAGGGAGTGGAGCACTATTCGGGCATCTGGTGATACTAAGAAGGGGCATTTTTTTCTGGCACATTATGGGGAAAGGAGCACTATAGGAGCATCTGCTGGGGGCACTAAGAAGGGGCATTTTTTACTGGCATATTATGGGGGACACTATGGGGAAGGGGGAGAAGAGCACTATGAGGGCATTTACTGGGGCACTATATAGGGGTACTATATAATGGCATACATTATGGGGACATTAGCTCAACTGCGGGCACAAACGGGGGTATTTCATGTACTGTCATATTATAGGGAGAATTATTACTACTAGGAGGTATTATGCGGAGCTATACTAGTACTGGGGGGCTATGGGGAACATGATTACTCTCTATTGGAATGTAGTCCAGTCGGACTGACCAAAGCTTAATCACTATGGAGTGGAGGACTGAATCTAAAAACTAAAACTGCCCCCTGACATGTTTCACCAGTATTCTGGCTTCATCAGGGGAAATGGGCAGCAAAGATGAGATGAAATGAGTCATTGGCTGCATCTTCCAAATTGATAACGATCAGCAGATCCTAGGTTAAGATGAGGTGATATAAATAGGTCTTAGAAGAGAAACAGACAAGCCCCACAGTCTTATTTTATAATAAAATACAAGAAAAAGAAAATATGTTGCATAGTGTAAAACCCAAATAAAATACAGAGGGAGTTGGAAAAATATTAGAGGGAGTAGGGATAATACAGGCACAACTCCTGTCCAAGTTACAGTACTGGGCAAAAGTTTTAGACAGGTGTGGGGAAAATGCTGCAAAGTAAGAATGCGTTACAAAGATAGAAAAGAATATAACATTTTTATGTATTGCAAGGGCAGCTGTCTTGCTCACCCGCTCCAGGTCCCAGTGGTGTGGATCTGCCCTCCACTCTCCATGCCCCCATGATGAGTTAGACCACTGGGAAATCACAACAAGCGGAACACTTAACTTCAGAGGATGATGGATGAACAGGACTTCAACACGAACCACACTCCAGCTCTTCCAAGACCAAATGAAGATATCCCAAGCAAGGAGTGATGGGAAAAGTCAGACTAATTAGGGCGAGGTAAAGGTCACATGATCCACACCTGAACAGGAGGTGTGGACATACCAGCAACACATAGACAAAGTGAAACTGAAAGAGGCTGTCAGATCACTAATGCGTAGATAATCTTTCAGACCTTCTGAGACCTGTCACAGATTTGACAGTACTCCCCCTTCTACGGGTGACCTCCGGGCACCCAGGACTGACCTTATCAGGATGAGCTCTGTGGAATGCTCTCACCAGACGACTAGCATTAACATCGGTCGCTGGAACCTACATCCTCTCCCCTGGTCCGTACCCTCTCCAATGAACGAGATACTGGCGGGATCTCCGGAAAACTCGGGAGTCCACAATCCTGCTGATCTGAAATTCTAAATTGCCGTCCACCATGACAGGAGCGGGAGGCAAGGAGGACGGCTCAACAGGTTCGACACATTTCTTTAGCAGCGATTTATGAAATACGTTATGGATTTTCAATGCCTGAGGAAGTTGAAGACGGAAGGCTACAGGGTTAACAATGGCAGTGATCTTATATGGACCAATAAATCTTGGGCCCAACTTACAAGAAGGTACCTTAAGTTTAATGTTTCTTGTAGACAACCACACAGAATCACCCACTCTCAGGTCTGGACCACTCATACGTCTCCTGTCAGCCGCACGCTTATACCTGTTGCCCATCTTTTTCAGGTTATTTTGGATTTTTCGCCAAATACAAGACAAAGAAGAGGAAAATCGTTCCTCCTCAGGAATGCCGGAATTTTGAGCACCAGAAAATGTACCAAACTGTGAATGGAACCCATATGCCCCAAAAAACGGCGACTTATCAGTGGATTCCTGTCTACAGTTATTTATAGCAAACTCAGCTAACGACAAAAATGAAGACCACTCTTCCTGATTCTCAGAAACAAAACATCTCAAGTAAGTCTCCAGATTCTGATTAGTGCACTCCGTCTATCCGTTCGACTGAGGATGAAAAGCCGAAGAGAAGGACAATTGTACACCCAGACGAGTACAGAACGCTTTCCAGAATCTGGAAACAAACTGAGTCCCTCTATCGGACACCACATCAGAGGGAATGCCATGTAGTTTGTACGATGTTGTCGACAAACACCTGTGCAAGAGTTTTAGCATTGGGTAGACTAGGTAATGCAATAAAGTGTGCCATTTTACTAAAACGATCTACAACCACCAGAATCACAGTTTTTCCCGAAGAATTTGGTAATTCCGTGATAAAATACATCTGCCAAATGGGTCCAAGGTCTAGACGGCATGGGCAATGGAAGCAGAGATCTGGAAGGCCGAGTATGTGTCACCTTAGCACGTGCACAGGTACCACAGACTGACACATAGTCCTCAACACACTTATGCAACCCCGGCCACCAAAATCTGCGAGAGATGAGATCGACAGTCGATCTGCTCCCAGGGTGCCCAGCAAGCACCGTACGGTGATGTTCCTCAAACACCTTGTGACGTAATTCGGAGGGAACAAACAACTTCCCCGGAGGACAAGAGTCCAGAGCATCCTCCTGTGCCTCCAACACCCTGGCCTCGAGATCAGGATAAAGAGCGGATATGACTACCTCTTCAGATAAAATGGGACTAGGGTCATTAGACTCACCCCCCCCCCCAGGAAAGCTATGCGACAAAGCCTCCGCCTTGACGTTCTTAACCCCAGGGCGGTAAGTGACGATGAAGTTAAATCTGGTGAAAAACAATGACCATCTGGCCTGCCTTGGGTTCTGTCTCAGAGCCGACTCCAGGTAGGCCAGATTCTTGTGATCCGTAATTACCGTAATAGGGTGAATTGCTCCTTCCAACCAATGCTGCCATTCCTCGAACGCCAACTTAATGGCCAGCAATTCCCTATTCCCCACATCATAATTGCTTTCAGCAGTAGAGAGTTTTTTAGAGAAAAATGCACATGGGCGCCATTTACTAGGTGAAGGACCTTGCGACAAGATTGCTCCTACCCCTACCTCGGACGCGTCAACCTCAACAATAAATGGCTGAGTCACGTCCGGTTGCATCAGAATAGGGGCCGAAGCAAAACATTGTTTCACAGCAGAAAAGGCCTGTAATGCCGCATCAGACCAGACAGAAATATCTGCACCCTTCCTAGTCATGTCTGTTAAAGGTTTAACCACCGATGAATAGTTCAAGATAAATTTACGGTAGTAGCTGGTAAACTCCAAAAACCGCAATTTTGGATCGATCCCAGTCCAACACGGCCCGGACCTTCCCGGGATCCATACGAAAACCTGAGGATGAGAGCAGGTAAACCAGAAATTGCACTTCCTGTACAGCAAATACACACTTTTCCATCTTAGCATACAACTTATTCTCTCTTAGGATCTGTAACACCTGTTCACATGATCCTGATGAGTCTGAATATTAGGCGAATAAATTAGTATGTCATCAAGGTATACAACGACAAACCTCCCCAATAGATGATGAAAGACGTCATTAACAAAGTTTTGAAAAACCGCAGGAGCATTGGTTAACCCAAAGGGCATGACCAGGTTTTCAAAATGACCCTCAGGTGTATTAAATGCGGTCTTCCACTCATTCCTCTCCTTGATCCTTACCAGATTATATGCCCCCCTCAGATCCAACTTAGAGAACACCTTGGCACCGACAATCTGACTAAACAAATCCGGAATCAAAGGAAGGGGGTAAGGATAACGGACGGTAATACGATTGAGCTCACGGAAGTCCAGGCATGGTCTCAGGGTACCATCTTTTTTCTTTACAAAGAAAAACCCAGCAGCCACTGGGGACTGGTCACCATAGAGAATGATGCATTAAGACAGTTGTCCATGCAAAAATCACTCCAATCGAGAATCTGTCTCGCTTGCCAGACGATGTTGGGGTTATGTTTGCTTAACCATGGTAAGCCCAACACCAACGGAGCAGGCAGACCCGCCAATACATACAGTTGCAAGAAAAAGTATGTGAACCCTTTGGAATTATATGGATTTCTGCACAAATTGGTCATAAAATGTGATCTGATCTTCAGCTAAGTCACAACAATAGACAATCACAATATGCTTAAACTAATAACACACAAAGAATTAAATGTTACCATGTTTTTATGGAACACACCATGTAAACATTCACAGTGCAGGTGGAAAAAGTATGTGAACCCTTGGATTTAATAACTGGTTGAACCTCCTTTGGCAGCAATAACTTCAACCAAACGTTTCCTGTAGTTGCAGATCAGACGTGCACAACGGTCAGGAGTAATTATTGACCTTTCCTCTTTACAGAACTGTTTCAGTTCAGCAATATTCTTGGGATGTCTGGTGTGAATCGCTTTCTTGAGGTCATGCCACAGCATCTCCATCGGGTTGAGGTCAGGACTCTGACTGGGCAACTCCAGAAGGCGTATTTTCTTCTGTTTAAGCCCTTCTGTTGTTGATTTACTTCTATGCTTTGGGTCGTTGTCCTGTTGCAACACCCATCTTCTGTTGAGCTTCAGCTGGTGGACAGATGGCCTTAAGTTCTCCTGCAAAATGTCTTGATAAACTTGGGAATTCATTTTTCCTTTGATGATAGCAATCCGTCCAGGCCCTGACGCAGCAAAGCAGCCCCAAACCATGATGCCTCCACCACCATACTTCACAGTTGGGATGAGGTTTTGAGGTTAGTGTGCTGTGCCTCTTTTTTTCCAAACATAGTGTTGTGTGTTTCTTCCAAACAACTCAACTTTGGTTTCATCTGTCCACAGAATATTTTGCCAGTACTGCTGTGGAACATCCAGGTGCTCTTGTGTAAACTGTAAACGTGCAGCAATGTTTTTTTTGGACAGCAGTGGCTTCCTCTGTGCTATCCTCCCATGAAATCCATTCTTGTTTAGTGTTTTAAGTATCGTAGATTCGCTAACAGGGATGTTAGCATATGCCAGAGACTTTTGTAAGTCTTTAGCTGACACTCTAGGATTCTTCTTCACCTCATTGAGCAGTCTGCGCTGTTCTCTTGCAGTCATCTTTACAGGACGGCCACTCCTAGGGAGAGTAGCAGCAGTGCTGAACTTTCTCCATTTATAGACAATTTGTCTTACCGTGGACTGATGAACAGCAAGGCTTTTGGAGATACTTTTATAACCCTTTCCAGCTTTCTGCAAGTCAACAATTCTTAATCGTAGGTCTTCTGAGAGCTCTTTTGTGCGAGGCATCATTCACATCAGGCAATGCTTCTTGTGAAAAGCAAACCCAGAACTGGTGTGTGTTTTTTATAGGGCAGGGCAGCTGTAACCAACACCTCCAATCTCATCTCATTGACTGGACTCCAGTTGGCTGACACCTCACTCCAATTAGCTCTTGGAGATGTCATTAGTCTAGGGGTTCACATACTTTTTCCACCTGCACTGTGAATGTTTACATGGTGTGTTCAATAAAAACATGGTAACATTTAATTCTGTGTGTGTTATTAGTTTAAGCAGACTGTGATTGTCTATTGTTGTGACTTAGATGAAGATCAGATCACATTTTATGACCAATTTGTGCATAAATCCATATCATTCCAAAGGGTTCACATACTTTTTCTTGCAACTGTAACAGGTGATAGATTCCTGATGCAAATCACCCACTCTTAAATGAATGTCATTCAATACCTGCGACAGGCATTTTTGGGTGAGAGGTGCTGAGTCAATTGCAAAGACAGAAATACTTTTCTCTAATGCATTAGTAGTCAACCCATGAATGAGTACAAACTGTCCATCAATCTAGTTAACTCCTGCCCCACTGTCGATAAATGCTTAGATTTTCACAGTTTTGGACTCTAGGGCCAGGAGAAAACGAGTACTACCAGTAAAAGACAAAAGTAGGTTTTCTTGCTCCCCATCCACACCACCAATAGTAATTTGAGGATTAAAAGTTTTTTCCTTTTTGTTTACACCTTAATGCTGCAAGTACGGACAAATATTCACAAAATGTCCCTTCTTGCCACAATAAAAGCAGACTCCTTTCACATGACCCAAGCTTTTGCCAGGAGTAGCTCCTCCTAACTGCATAAGCTCTTCACAAGGCGCAACTACCAGTGTCTCTCCACCATAAGTGTCAAAGGAAGCAGTACCCTTCTTGGACAGTACGTCCTGAAGGTGAGGACCCCTAGATCTCTCCCTCAGGCGTCTATCTAGACGTACAGCAAGGGACATAGCTGCCTCCAATGACACAGGATTTTCATGAAAAGCCAACGCGTCCTGCAGTCTCTCAGAGAGACCCTGACAGAATTGGCTACGGAGACCAGGATCGTTCCACTCAGTATCGGTAGCCCATCTCCTAAATTCAGAGCAATAGGTCTCCGCGGAACGTTCTCCCTGCCGCAAACTCTGTAACTTGGTCTCGGCCTGAGAGATCTGATCCGGGTCATCGTAGATGAGACCCAAGGCTCTAAAGAATTCATCTACCGACTGGAGGGATGGTGATCAGGTCGGCAGAGAAAAAGCCCAAGATTGGGCGTCCTCTTTAAGCAATGAAATAATCATACCCACACGTTGACACTCATCCCCAGAAGAGTATGGACGCAGCTTAAAGTATAATTTACATGACTCCGTGAACCGGATGAAATTGTCTCTACCCCCAGAAAACCTGTCCGGGAGAGCCACCTTCGGTTCAGGACAGGCCTGGGACCCACCACCGGAACCAGCAGCCTGTGGACTCTGAATCTGCAAGACAGTTGCGCGGAGGTCTGCTACCTCCAAAGTCAGATTCTGCAGCTGTTTGACCAGTGCAGACATAGTATCCATAGCTGCACAGATCAGAACAAAAATGGCGGTATTGGCTTGGGATAATGTCACGGATGTAGTAGGGGAGAACACCAAAAGACAACAAGAAGGAAGGGGAAAGACGCTAGGCCTCACCGCTAGGGAAGGAAAAGGGTCACCACCTATAAAACCCTGTTCCTGGCCCTAACTCCTATCCGTATGGGCACCTCTCAATGGTAGAGATACCCATACACGGGAAGCTAGAAAACCCTGGTGACCCTCAGATGCCCTAAAGAAAATGACAGGGCAGAGACCACTCGTTCCTTCCCTGGTGAAGGAACTAGCATCTCACTGAGGCCTAGTAAACAACCAGGGGGGGGGGGATACAAAACACAACAAGCAGAACACTTAGCTTCAGAGGATGATGGATGAACAGGACTTCAACACGAACCACACTCCAGCTCTTCCAAGACCAAATGAAGATATCCCAAGCAAGGAGTGATGGGAAAAGTCAGACTAAATAGGGCGAGGTAAAGGTCACATGATCCACACCTGAACAGGAGGTGTGGACATACCAGCAACACATAGACAAAGTGAAACCGAAAGAGGCTGTCAGATCACTAATGCGTAGATAATCTTTCAGACCTTCTGAGACCTGTCACAGATGGGACATCACCTTGCAGAACTTAAAGCAATTTCTCGAGTGAGAGGGTGCCTACATATAGTAAATATGGTCACCAAAGTCATAAAACCAAATAATGAGAACTCAAAAGGAACTGTAGTAATGGTGTTGATGGCCTTTCAAAAAGGCTGTGGTGTAATAGACCGAAATATTATTTGTCCTATTGAGCCCTATATCCCCCCTCTCCCCCAAAAAATTGTTAATGGTCGCACAGCTGAGGTCAGTGATTGGCTGCTGCAATCACATGTGCCGACATTACATCAGTACTGCAGCACAGTAAGCAAAGATCGAAGGCACACAATGCGTCTTTTATTATTTTATGGCATTTTCCCCCATTGACCATTTTTGGTTAATCCTGGACAATTAAGTTTATACTGTAAATTGAGGACTTGAGGATTTGCCCATGGCAATCTGACATATACAGTATTTAATGGATTTCTGCCACGGATGTGCTGCATATGTGCCAGCATACATGGATTACCGGTGGTTCCATTCAATCGGGCTAATCCATGACTTTTCCTTACAGAATCCACCACAATAAAATGCATGGTCATTCTTCATGCAGAGCTTTTTCGATGGCATTGACTGAAGTCTGTGTACTTTCAAAAACATGTGAATGGGGTATAAACGATGTCATTCACTTGCATTGAATGATAGTGGGTTGATCAGGATTTAGTTGCGGCATCTACACCTTAAAGGGGTTGTCACATGAAAAATATTTAGCACTTTTACAAACCAGCACCTGGATCTGAATACTTTTGTAATTGTATGTAAAAAAAAATGTAGCACGGCCACTGATCTATCCAATAAAATGTATCTGTATAGCACCACCTGCTGTTTTTTTATTTCTTATTTCTTTGTCCTGCTCACTGAGATGACCACACATGCTCAGTTCCATCCTTCAACTGCCTCCTGAGCTGTGATAGGGAGAGCTGAGACACGCCCCCTGAGCTGTTATAGGGAGAGCTGAGACACGCACCCTGAGCTGCAGCAGAAAAGCTGTCAGCTTAATATAAATCTAGCAGAGTAGTGATTGGGGAGATCTCTGGATCCATGTGAGGTCCAGTGCTGGTTCTAGCTTTGTTAGAAAGAGACTGTCATGTTGGTAAGGCTGATTAGTCAGCCTGCATTTGTGGGAGGGGCGGAGGCTCTTCATATACGAGCCACAGCCTCACTCACAGGCGTGTGTTCTCAGGTGCACAGGCCGCATGTTACCTTGTCCGTTCAGGTTCAGCCACGGCTGATACTATATGTGTTTGTCTTGTTACCTGGATCGCCCAGGCCGAGTTAAATGTTGTATGTCACCTGGATCGCCCAGGTTCAGCCACTGCAGACACCGGCTATGTCATTTGTCTTGTTACCTGGATCGCCCAGGCCGAGTTACATGTTATGTGTTACCTGGATCGCCCAGGCCACGTTAAATGTTGTATGTCACCTGGATCGCCGAGGCCGAGTTAAATGTTGTATGTCACCTGGATCGCCCAGGTTCAGCCACTGCAGATACCGACTATGTCATTTGTCTTGTTACCTGGATCGCCCAGGCCGAGTTACATGTTATGTGTCACCTGGATCGCCCAGGCCGAGTTAAATGTATGTCACCTGGATCGCCCAGGCCACGTTAAATGTTGTATGTCACCTGGATCGCCCAGGCCACGTCAAATGTTGTATGTCACCTGGATCGCCCAGGCCACGTTAAATGTTGTATGTCACCTGGATCGCCCAGGCCACGTTAAATGTTGTATGTCACCTGGATAGTCCAGGCCGAGTTAAATGTTGTATGTCACCTGGATCGTCCAGGCCACGTTAAATGTTGTATGTCACCTGGATCGCCCAGGTTCAGCTACTGCAGATACCATGCTATGTCATTTGTCTTGTTACCTGGATCGCCCAGGACAAGCTAAATGTTGGGTGACAACTGGACCGTCAGGTTCAGCCGCTGCTGATACTATGCTATATGTCATGTTTTGTTGTTAGAATAAGTCTCTGCCATACCCCACTCGGTATATCGGGTTTACTCTACTCGCACCCAGAGCTGCGTTCACACATCCTATACTACTACAGGTTCTTTCCAGGCCCATTCCAAGAACTGCATTCATGTCACTGTTACATCTATGTTATGCTCCGTTCACAACCAGAGCTGCTGTTATACCAAATTTCATGCTCTGCTTATACCCAGAGTTGTGTTCACACCTATACTGCTACACCAGGTCGTATACCCCACTCACCAAAGCCGCTTTCCATGTCTGCTGTCACATCAAGTTAATATTCCGTGCACATCCAAAGCTGCGTCTGCATGTCTGCTTTTACATCTTGTCCTATACTCCATTCACTACTAGAGCTGCGTTCACGTGTCTGCTTTCGCATCACGTCAATACTCTGCTCACTGTCAAATTGCATTCATACGTCTGCTTATACCATGCTTTTTATGCGCTACCCATACTCGGAGCTGCGCCCATACCATGTTTTTTAGGTACCACCCACATCCAAAGCTCCATTCACCCATTTGTTGTTACATCATGTGTTGTACTCTGCTTCCACTCAAAGCTGCATTCTCCTGTTCATTGCTACGTCATGGTTTTACTCAATAGTCTCACCGGGGCAGTCTGCACCCACCGCTCTGGTTCTTTAATCCTGGTTCATATTCACTCAGACTGGTCTCCTTTTACTTCTGGTTCGTATTTACTTAGATTGGTCTCCTGCCCCAGTTCACCAAACAGCTCCTCAGCGGAGGTCAGTCGGCCAATAGGAGTAAGTTTCCTGCTGTTTTCACAAGCTGTTCATTTGTTTGTCACGATAAGAGACTTCTCTTAGCGAACTTGCAATGACTCAGGCTCTTGTTTTTCTCCCATCTCTGTTTCAATTTCATGTTTACGTTTATGGTCCGCGGTGGTTAGTGTTATGTATGCACGTGCTTCGGATTTCTAATGTCTATATTTTCAACGCCTTCTAGCCAATCCAATCATTCAAGCATCTGCATATCCTATCAGGTCCGGCTTACGTTTTAATTACTTATCATCACCGCAACGTCATCCCTCTGGCTTCGGGGGCCTCTGGCTTCGGGGGCCCTATGATTGATCTGGCCTCATGGCTCCGGGGGCCCCTTGACCGTTTTTGATGTTTTGTTTTGTTTGTTAGGGGTACGACATGGTTGTAGGCTGGTTAGTGTCCCAGGTTTGCTGTTGGAGGGGGTCATGGTTATGCGAGTCCCCAAGGCATTCTGGTGCTGCATAAGTGGTTTAACCCCTTAAGGACCGGGCTCATTTTCACCTTAAGGACCAGGCCATTTTTTGCAAATCTGACCAGTGTCACTTTAAGTGCTCATAACTTTAAAACACTTTGACTTACCCAGGCCGTTCTGAGATTGTTTTTTCGTCACATATTGTACTTCATGACACTGCTAAAATTGGGTCAAAAAAGTTAATTTTTTTGCATAAAAAAATACAATTTTTACCGTAAATTTTGAAAAATTAGCAAATTTCAAATTTTCAGTTTCTCTACCTCTGTAATACATAGTAATACCCCCAAAAATTGTGATGACTTTACATTCCCCATATGTCTACTTCATGCTTGAATTGTTTTGGGAATGATATTTTATTTTTTGGGGATGTTACAAGGCTTAGAAGTTTAGAAGCAAATTTTGAAATTTTCAGAAATCTTCAAAATCCCACTTTTTATGGACCAGTTCAGGTTTGAAGTCATATTGTGAGGCTTAGATAATAGAAACCTCCCAAAAATGACCCCATTCTAGAAACTACACCCCTCAAGGTATTCAAAACTGTTTTTTCAAACTTTGTTAACCCTTTAGGTGTTCCACAAGAGTTAATGGCAGATGGAGAAACAATTTTGAAATTTATATTTTTTGGAAAATTTTCCAATATAATCAATTTTTTCCAGGAGTAAAACAAGGGTTAACTGCCAAACAACACTCAAAATGGGTTGCCCTGATTCTGTAGTTTGCAAAAACACCCCATATGTGGTCGTAAACTACTGTTTGGCCGAACGGTAGCACATAGAAGGAGGGGAACACCATATGGGTTTTGGAAGGCAGATTTGGCAGGACTGGTTTTGTTTATACCATGTCCCATTTGAAGCCCCCTGTTGCACCCCTAGAATAGAAATTTCAAAAAAGTGACTCCATCTAAGAAAGTACACCCCTCAAGGTATTCAAAACTGGGTTTACAAACTTTGTTAACCCTTTAGGTGTTCCACAAGAGTTAATGGCAGATGGAGAAACAATTTTGAAATTTATATTTTTTGGAAAATTTTCCAATATAATCAATTTTTTCCAGGAGTAAAACAAGGGTTAACTGCCAAACAACACTCAAAATGGGTTGCCCTGATTCTGTAGTTTGCAAAAACACCCCATATGTGGTCGTAAACTACTGTTTGGCCGAACGGTAGCACATAGAAGGAGGGGAACACCATATGGGTTTTGGAAGGCAGATTTGGTAGGACTGGTTTTGTTTATACCATGTCCCATTTGAAGCCCCCTGTTGCACCCCTAGAATAGAAATTTCAAAAAAGTGACTCCATCTAAGAAAGTACACCCCTCAAGGTATTCAAAACTGGGTTTACAAACTTTGTTAACCCTTTAGGTGTTCCACAAGAGTTAATGGCAGATGGAGAAACAATTTTGAAATTTATATTTTTTGGAAAACTTTCCAATATAATCAATTTTTTCCAGGAGTAAAACAAGGGTTAACTGCCAAACAACACTCAAAATGGGTTGCCCTGATTCTGTAGTTTGCAAAAACACCCCATATGTGGTCGTAAACTACTGTTTGGCCGAACGGTAGCACATAGAAGGAGGGGAACACCATATGGGTTTTGGAAGGCAGATTTGGTAGGACTGGTTTTGTTTATACCATGTCCCATTTGAAGCCCCCTGTTGCACCCCTAGAATAGAAATTTCAAAAAAGTGACTCCATCTAAGAAAGTACACCCCTCAAGGTATTCAAAACTGGGTTTACAAACTTTGTTAACCCTTTAGGTGTTCCACAAGAGTTAATGGCAGATGGAGAAACAATTTTGAAATTTATATTTTTTGGAAAATTTTCCAATATAATCAATTTTTTCCAGGAGTAAAACAAGGGTTAACTGCCAAACAACACTCAAAATGGGTTGCCCTGATTCTGTAGTTTTCATAAACACCCCATATGTGGTTGTAAACTACTGTTTGGCCGAACGGTAGCACATAGAAGGAGGGGAACACCATATGGGTTTTGGAAGGCAGATTTGGCAGGACTGGTTTTGTTTATACCATGTCCCATTTGAAGCCCCCTGTTGCACCCCTAGAATAGAAATTTCAAAAAAGTGACTCCATCTAAGAAAGTACACCCCTCAAGGTATTCAAAACTGGGTTTACAAACTTTGTTAACCCTTTAGGTGTTCCACAAGAGTTAATGGCAGATGGAGAAACAATTTTGAAATTTATATTTTTTGGAAAATTTTCCAATATAATCAATTTTTTCCAGGAGTAAAACAAGGGTTAACTGCCAAACAACACTCAAAATGGGTTGCCCTGATTCTGTAGTTTGCAAAAACACCCCATATGTGGTCGTAAACTACTATTTGGCTAAACGGCAGGACATAGAAGAAGGGGAACGTCATTTTTGGAAGGCAGATTTTGCTGGACTGGTTTATTGACACCATGTACCCTTTCAAGCCCCCTGATGCACCCCTAGAGTAGAAACTCCATAAAAGTGACCCCATCTAGGAAACTACGGGATAAGGTGGTTGTTGTTTTGGGACTATTTTTGGGGTAAATTTGATTTTTGGTTGCTCTATATTACTCTTTTTTGAGGCAATGTAACAAAAAAATGTAATTCTAAAATTGTTTCTACATTCACTATTTGGTTTTGTGGAACACCTAAAGGGTTAACATAGTTTGTAAAGTAACTTTTGAATACCTTGAGGGGTGTAGTTTCTTAGATGGGGTCACTTTTTTGGAGTTTCTAGTCTAGGCTACATCAGGGGGGGCTTCTAATGGGACATGGTGTCAAAAAAAAAACTGTCCATCAAAATCTGCCTTCCAGAAACCATATGGAGTTCCCTTCGTTCTATGCCCTGCCGTGCGGCTATATAACCATTTACGACCACATATGGGGTGTTTCTGCAAACTACAGAATCGGGGCAATAAATATTTAGTTTTGTTTGGCTGTTAACCCTTGCTTTATTACCGGCAAAATGGATTCAAATTGAAATTTTGCCCAAAAATTGGTGTTTTGGCACAGTTTTTATTTTATATTTTTAACACCGTTCATCCGAGGCGTTTGGTCAAAAGTTATTTTTATAGCGACGACTTTTACGCACGCGACGATGCCCAATATGTATGGCTCTCAGACTTTGGAGACACTAAGCAGGCATCCTAAAACTGCGGCCCTCCAGATATTGTAAAACTACAATTCCCACCATGCCCTGCTGATGGCTGTAGGTTGTCTGGGCATGCTGGGAGTTATAGTTTTACAACATCTGGAGGGCCGCAGTTTGAGGATGCCTGCTCTAAAACTAATATTTTTTGGGGAAAGAAAAATTGTTTCCGTGTCTCCAAAGTCTGAGAGCCATAGTGTTTTATGTTCTCTAGTGGACTGTTGAGGATTATAAAAATTTAGTACTCCATGGAAGTGTGATACTCCCTGAAGCAACCGTCAATGCAGAGGCCCGGATGATCGGGGCAAGTGTCACATTGAGTAGTGGTGTCCTTCCGTATCCCCCTCCTGCGACACACTCTGCACTTTTTTTGGGTTCGTCCCTTCTTTCCAGTATGGGGGACCACACTTGGAAAGTGTTGGCCAGGGACGATCCGGGCGCCTCCAATTCCCGAGGTACTCCGGCCTGCTCTTTCCCGGTCCGAAAAGATCAGGTCTTTGAGGACTGCCTCATAGAACTGGAGGAATGTCCCTGTGCTGCCAGCGCTTCGGGATAGTACAAAAGAGTTGTACATGGCAACCTGTACCAAGTAGACCGCAACTTTTTTGTACCATGCCCGGGTTTTGCGCATGGCGTTATATGGCGTGAGGACTTGATCAGAGAGATCAACTCCTCCCATATACCGATTGTAGTCGACGATACAATCGGGCTTGAGGACCGTTGCCGCGGTACCTCGCACAGGGACAGGGGTGGTGCCGTTACCGTGGATTGTGGACAGCATAAGGACATCCCTCTTGTCCTTATACCTGACCAGCAACAGGTTTCCACTGGTAAGGGCACGGGTCTCACCCCTGGGGATAGGTACCTGGAGGGGGTAGGCAGGGAGGCCGCGTTGATTTTTCCGCACGGTCCCACAAGCGAACGTGGATCTGGCGGCAAGGGACCTGAACAAGGGAATGCTGGTATAAAAGTTATCCACGTACAAGTGGTAACCATTATCCAGCAGTGGGTACATAAGGTCCCACACGAGTTTCCCGCTAACACCCAGAGTGGGGGGACATTCTGGGGGTTGAATACGGGAATCTCGCCCCTCGTACACACGAAATTTGTAAGTGTACCCTGAGGCACTCTCACAAATTTTGTATAGCTTCACGCCATACCTCGCCCGCTTTGTGGGAATGTATTGGCGGAAACTGAGTCTCCCCTTGAACGCAACGAGAGACTCATCAACCGCGACCTCCCTTCCAGGTACGTAGGCCTCCATGAATTTGGCCCCAAAGTGATCGATGACCGGCCGTATCTTATACAGCCGGTCATAGGCAGGATCACCTCGGGGTGGACATGCTGCATTATCGGAATAATGCAGACATTTCCGGATGGCCTCAAACCGTGTACGTGTCATGACCATACTGTACAGTGGGGTCTGGTATAGGACGTCCCCACTCCAGTATTGCCTGACACTGGGTTTTTGGACTAGACCCATATGCAGCACGAGGCCCCAAAATGTCCTCATCTCGGCTGCACTGACCGGCGTCCAGCCACCGGGTCTAGCCAAAACTGAGCCTGGGTTTTGAGCGACGAACTGTTGGGCGTACAGATTCGTCTGCTCCACCATCAAATTCACCAGTGGGTTACTGAAAAAAAAACTAAAATAGTCTATTTCAGTAAACCCCACTGTGGGAATCTGGATTCCAGGATTGCCAGCAAAATCCGGAATCTCAGGCTCAAAGTCCACTGGGGGACACCAGCTAAGTTCATCGGCAGGGGGCTCCGGTGGACTTATTTGGTGGGCCGGGAAACCAGTACGAACCCCAGGGCGGCTCGTACTAGTGTGGGCCACAGGATCCCTAGCATGTGGGGCCCCTGGCTCCGCCTGGTGGCGTCTCCGACGCCTTGGTGGCTCATCGTCATCCGATGATGATGAGGAGGATGCGGATGACAAAAGGAATGTGGGGTCATCCTCATCCTCACTGGGGCTCTCAGAGTCGGAGGCAATCTGGGCGTATGCCTCCTCGGCCGAGAACATCCGGCGGGCCATGGGTGTGTGTGCGTGTAGGTGTGCGTGTGTGGAAACCTTTATTCTATGTGCGTGTGTGTGGGGGCAACGGGTGTTCACGTACTAAAAAAGGAAAAAAAAAAAGGGCAAGTGTTAGGAAAAAAAAAGTTAAAACTTGCTGATCAGTGGTACAACGCTGATCAGCGGTCGGTGGGGTGGTGGGGCGGGCGATGCGCTAACACTGGACGGACGCAAAAAAGTGCCGGCCAGTCAGCGCACGCAAAAAAAAAAAAAAGTGGTGGTGAGGAAGGGGGGAGGCTGGTGTGGGGTGGGGGAGGGGGGCTGGTGGGGGGTGGGGGGGGGGTGGTGGGGGGGGGGGGGGGGACAAGTGGCAGGGGGGGTCTGGGTTAGGGTTAGATGGATAGATGGAAGTTTGGAATAAAAGTTTTTTTTTTTTTTTTTTTCCTAACTAACTTTTCCCTTCTTTCCCTGCCTAACGGTGCCTCTCCCTCACTGACCCTAACCTACCTGGGTGGCGATGGGTGCAGGAGGGTGATGGATGGCGATTAGGGGGACACAGGAGCTCGTTCTGGACGGTGCTGCACGGTCAGGGTGCTGGACAGGAAGAGGAGGGGAGAGAGGAGCGCAGGAAGTTTGAATCTCGCGCCTCTCTCCCCTGCACCAATCAGCACCCTGGACAGCGGCGTTCAGCACCAGGGCCAGCACCGCCTCTCCAAATCCTCGGACTGCGATAGGTGGTGTAAAATTACGCCACCGATCGCAGTCTTTTTCCGGTTCATCGGGTCACAGGACACCCGAATGGACCGGAAACGCAGAAAACCGCAGGTCTGAATTGACCTGCGGTTTTCTGCGATCGCCGATACGGGGGGGTCAAATGACCCCCCCCTGCGTTGTTACGGGATGCCGGCTGAATGATTTCAGCCGGCGTCCCGTTCCGATTAACCCCTGCGGCGCCGGAATTCCGAATTTAAGTCAGGACGTACCTGTACGCCCTTGGTCCTTAAGGACTCGGGAAATAGGGCGTACCGGTACGCCCTGCGTCCTTAAGGGGTTAAAAAAATAAAATAAAAAAAAAACATAAGAGGCTCGCCCGAGTGGCTGTTCGCTTATAGGACCTCACAATTGGCACTGACACTTGTAGTTCGCACGGCCATCTGATACTTTTTTCCGCCATAAGAGACTCGCACGCATGGCTTCTGCCATATGAGACTCGCACGCATGGCTCCCGCCATAAGGGACTCGCACGCATGGCTCCCGCCATAAGGGACTCGCACGCATGGCTCCCGTCATAAGGGACTCGCACGCATGGCTCCCGCCATAAGGGACTCGCACGCATGGCTCCCGCCATAAGGGACTCGCACGCATGGCTCCTGCCATGAGGGACTCACACGCATGGCTCCCGCCATAAGGGACTCGCTGGAGTGGCTCTTGGCTTAGAGGATTTCACAATTGTCATCGACATTGGTAGGTCATACGGCCATCTGATACTATTTTCCATGGCACACCTTTCAGAAGTTTTCTTTTGTTCATTTATATTTTACAGATTAGTACTTGTGGTTCATTTCAGCCTCATTTCATTAAGAAGCTTTACCCCATGTCTTTGTCTTTCTAGGTTATCGAGTCCCAGTTGATTACTAAACCCGTCGGTTTAAGCCCCAATCTTTTCCCCAGCCGTCCTCAATTCTAAGGTTCGCACCCCGGCGGCTGCCCGGCCCCATGGGCCCCTGGTGGTTGCTTCGGCCCCATGGCTTCAGGGGTCCGACCAATGGTTGTCTGTCCACCTGTGCAGCTATGCTTTTGGTTTTGAATGACTCACATCTTTATCTGCTTGCCAACTTATGTTATTTAGGTTTCATTTTAGTTAATGTCCGTTATTATCTCAATTTTCTGTCACGTTTCCCTTCGTCTTTTCAGGTCATGCAGTTGAATTCATGTTGGGGGTCACCTTCCACGTCGGTCAGGTCTCGTTCCTAACGATATTTCGCCTTGCATGTTATTCAGGCCACGTAGTTTATCTTAGGTATCGCCTGCCACATCGGTCAGGCTCATGGTTTAATTTCACCTGCACCTTATTCAGGTCACTTATTATAGTTATAATTTCTTGATTTAAAAAACAAAAAAACACTGCCCCATGGCTTCGGGGGCCCGATGACTGCTTCGGCCCCATGGCTTTGGGGGCCCGATGACTGCTTCGGCCCCATGGCTTCGGGGGCCCGACGATGGCTTCGGCCCCATGGCTTCGGGGGCCCGACGAAAGCTTCGGCCCCATGGCTTCGGGGGTCCGACGACAGCTTCGGCCCCATGGCTTCGGGGGCCCGACAACGGCTTCGGACCCATGGCTTCGGGGGGCCAGATGATGGCTTCGGCCCCATGGCTTCGGGGGGCCTGATGATGGCTGCGGCCCCATGGCTTTGGGGGCCCGATGACGGCTTCGGCCCCATGGCTTCAGGGGCCCGATGACGGCTTCGGCCCCATGGCTTCGGGGGCCCGATGACTGTTTTCAGTCCTGCTGGGCTGATTGCCTGGTTGGTTGTCCATCTGGGCTGATTTGGCCCCTATGTATCACATACATAACTGCTTCCCTAATTTCCTAATAATCCATGTTGATCGCTCACTTTATGTTTTGACCGCAAACTGGTCCGGTTCGCCCTACAGCATCATTGCCATGTCTTACGCAGATATTTTGTCTTGCTTTAATTGTTCATGCTTTCGTTCAGGTCCTGCCAGAGGAGGAACAAGTAGGGTATTTCCCTCTAGCATTTCAGTCTCCGATCGTAGTCGACCATATCTTGTCAACCAGGTCCACGCGCAAAGTCTTTGCATTTTTACCACGACCAGGAATTCATTTTCGCCGGTAGCTTCATTGCAATTGCATTCCCTCACTCATGGGAGGTCATAGACAGAATCTTGTATATTATGGCTTCGTAGCTTCTTGCCGCACTAACCTCAGACTCCCTACAACCACGTTGAATCGTGTTTTGGACAAGGTTCAGCATTTCATCACAGTAGAAGATTCAGATAGTAGGTCGGTCTTCACGTCTCAAGCGTTAAAACAATTCTCAGGGGCCCACAGTAGAACAACGCGCGGACCACGGGTAGCAGATAGCTGTTGTCTGGGGAACTATTCAAGGATTCTCTTCCTATCTACATAGTTCTTTTTGGCCCTCATTCCTGCATAGTCTAGGCAGTTAGGTTTCGGTCCCACGATCTCCTGAGGCTAGTGCATTGCCAGTACTCCCTAGAACCAAAACTTTACAAGGTTCAGTTGGTTTTCCTGATCCATTTCACAACGTATTCCAGGTCCTCCATTCCGCTTTGGGGCAGTATCCTCATTATTGAGCATCATGTCTCTGGCCTTGTCATCCACAAGATGGGTTGTAGGTCTCCTTCTG
Source organism: Bufo bufo (assembly GCF_905171765.1). NCBI lineage: Eukaryota > Metazoa > Chordata > Amphibia > Anura > Bufonidae > Bufo > Bufo bufo. The sequence goes on along the minus strand of NC_053394.1, from coordinate 366,503,057 downwards.
GCCTTGCCTCATACACTCCGAATTTTTCGCTCTAGATCCCTGACGCCTTGCAGTTGGCTTGGGGATTAGTTTGCACATGCCATTCGAGTTCCTTTTCTACCCTACTTGGCTTGGTTTTTGCCCACTTACAGGCCTACCCACGATCATGGCTTAGGGCACACAACAAGCCATTTAGTCAGGTTAGCTAAGACACGCCTAGCTGAGTTAGGTTGTTCCTGTTGTTTCTCTCCCTAGGGTTCTTCGGATATCTCTTGGCCGTAGCCATGACCACAAGTTGGTAAGGCTGATTAGTCAGCCTGCATTTGTGGGAGGGGCGGAGGCTCTTCATATACGAGCCACAGCCTCACTCACAGGCGTGTGTTCTCAGGCGCCCCACCCTCCCTCCCTTATTTTCTCATTTCCACAGGGTATGCCCACTTACAGGCCTACCCACGATCATGGCTTAGGGCACACAACAAGCCATTTAGTCAGGTTAGCTAAGACACGCCTAGCTGAGTTAGGTTGTTCCTGTTGTTTCTCTCCCTAGGGTTCTTCGGATATCTCTTGGCCGTAGCCATGACCACAAGTACTATATGATGTCTGATTTACATTTTTTACATTAGTCATGGGAGAACCCCTTTAAGTGAGGTTTATGCATGGAGGATTTTTCCATCAACCCCCACCGTGTCGAATATGCAACAGTTTTACTATCAATTTCACCTCGCTGCATTAGAATCAGGGAATTCTGGGAAATTGGAAAACTAAAATTCTGCAGCAGGGATGCTCAACCTGCAGCCCTCCAGCTGTTGCAAAAGTACAATTCCCAGCATGCCCTAATAGCTGTAGGCTTTCCAGGTGTACTGGGAGTTGTAGTTCGGCAACAGCTGGAGGGCTACAGTTTGACTATTCCTGTTGCAGATTTCAAAATCTACACCACCCCTCAATTTCCATGCAGAAAGCATTTGCTACATTTTGATGGAATTTTTTAAAACCTGGTCCTGGTGCTGAGATCGAATGTGGATTTTACATGCACACGTATATATTAGAGTGTCTAACCAGTTGGCCTCGGTGGGCTTTATCCGCATTTAGACATTTTTGCAGGGATGGAGTATTACATACAGTAAAAGAAGGTTCACATACTGTACACATTTACATGAATGGTCATCACAATAGACATACACCATGTTAATAAATACTTGTTTCACCCGACAATTCCTAAATCATAAAGACACAGGCTAAAATATAGGCGCACAGAAAATAAAAATAAAATTCCGGCTTGACACGTTGAATAAATATCAAATACTTGAAATTGTTCCCTCACTCATAAATAAGAGGAATTATCTGCTCCATCACATCTACTGACATGAATTTCTTCCTCAGCACCAACCATTAATAAAAACCAGGATCTCGCTTCCTCTCCTGTGCCTTCTAGTAAGCGCGGTGAATTCTCTGACAGCCTTCTGTGCAGCGCGTGGTGACAGCATTTGCCTCGAAGACTCTCTTTTTTTTTTATACGCATATTTTGGTGCAGAGTGGGTGGCTTTATGCTGGAGTAAAATATATTAACTATTTAATATTAGCTCCAGACTTTTCCACAGGAATGCCCTACAAATAATACATTTCTTTCCTAAAGGGGTTATTCTATGATTGATGTAACAAATTAGGCATCATCTACTACAAAGCTAGAACCAGCCCTGTACCTCACATGGATCCAGAGATCTCCCCATTCACTGCTCCAATGGCTCTGCTAGATTTCTTTCAGATTGGCTGTTCAGGGGGCATTTCCTTTCTCAAGGGTTGTGTGCTTTCTGCTATCACAACTCAGGGGCCATGTCCTTTCTGGGGGGAAGTCCTCTCTGCTGGAACTCACTCCCTGTAATGGTCACAGCTTCAGCAGATACAAGTGGAGGCAGGTGAAGGATGGAAATGAACATGTGTGTCCACCTCAGCAATGTTACTAACATAGACAGAAAAAACGGAAAGCAAAAAACAGCAGGTGGCGCTATAGAGATAGATTTTATTGAACAACTTAGGGGCTATACTAAATCTTTAATTGCATGCAGTATTCAGATTCAGGGGCTGGTTTAAAAAATGTAGAATATTTTTCATGGAACAACTCTTAAAATGGAATCTGTCAGCAGTTTTGGACCTATGACACTGGCTGACTTGTTACATGTGCACTTGGCAGCTGAAGACATCTGTGTTGGTCCCATGTTAATATGTGTCCACATTGCTGAGAAAGAAGAGGCTTTAATATATGCTAAGGAGCCTCTAGGAGCAACGGGGGCTTTGTCATTACACCTAGAGGTTCTGCTCTTTCTGCAACTGCCAAACCCTCTCCACTTTTACATGGCCAGGAGTGATAACATTTACACTCCTTGGTCCTATCAATCAAAATTCAGAGGATGCAGCAGTGGCAGAGAAAGCAGAGCCTCTAAGTGTAACAGCAACGCCCCCATTGCTCCTAGAGGCTCATTTGCATATATTAAAACTTCATTTTTCTCAGCAATGCAGACACATATGAACATGGGACCAACACAGATGCCTTCAGCTGCCAAGCGCACATGCAACAGGTCAGCCAGTGTCATAGATACAAAACAGCTGCTCTTTAAAGAAATGCTCCTGGCAAATCGTATTATGTTTAGCGCTATATATGAAGGGGTGGTGCGCGACACAGGTTTTCAAAGAACACCAAAGAGAATCTCTTCTGTGAGCCACTCTATTAAGCCTTGATATAGAGTAAAAGGTTAACCTGCTGTCTTTAAGGATAAGACCTCCTGCACATGAACGTGTGCTGCCCGTTGCAGTATTGCTGCCCGTTGCCGTATTGAGGACTGCATTTGTGGATCAGCAATACACAGGCGCCGTTCCGTGGGCATTCCGCATCACGGATGCAGACCCATTCTATTCAATGGGTCCGCAAATCCGGAGATGCAGAATGGTGCGGAACAGAACCCTACAGAAGCACTACGAAGTGCTTCCATGGGGTTTCGTCCCGTACTTCCGGTCCGCAAAAAGATAAAACATGTCCTATATTTTTGAGGAACGGGCGGATCACGGATCCATCAAAGTGAATGGGTCCGCGATCCGCTGCAGCTGCTCCACGGTCGGTGTTTGTGCATTGCGGCCCGCACGGCCATGGGGCGCACACGTTTGTGTGCAGGAGGCCTAAGTAATAATACATATGCTATGCTGTGAATGAAAAGTGAACAGTAAAAAGACGGCATGCACACATCTTGCTGAATGCCCATTAAAAAGCCTTGGCACTTTAAGTTTTCTCAACTTTGGAAGTTATAATTAGGGGTGAGCAAATTGACTTCGGATGAAACCAAACTCGGGTTTGGTTCTAAGTGGTACCCTGGAACCGAACCTGAGTTTGGTAAAAGTTTTTTTACAGCAGAAATTAATTTCTGAAGTTATTACCTGAAGTCTCACAAGACTTTGCGAAGTAATAACTTTGGCTCATCGGAGCCCATACATTCTAATACTGTACGGAGTGCTCGCTCTGTACAGTATTCCAACAAAGGTTTATGTGAATCGACTTCTGATGTTTTATCCGAAGTCAATTCACTCATCCCTACTTACAATGTCACTAATACCAAAGAGTAAATGATAGAGCAGCAAATAGCGGATTTATCAATAATTCTGCAGGGCCAACATCTGGTATGTGGATAAAATGTCACTAATCAGCCAGGAAAAAGTATTTTCCCAGTAGTTACTCCTACTTTATTTCTTAAAGGGGGTAGTCTTAACTTGCCAACAGTCCAGACATTTCTGGACAGGCAGTAAAAATAGGTGACTTTTTTCCTATGTCCAAATTGACATGTCTGTAATTATTTTGAGTCTGGTGGTACGTACTGTAGTAGATTATTTTGGTGGTAATTATCATCATTTTATAGCTCACAGTAAATGCTGGTAATGAGTTTTTACCCGTATATTGAACCATAGACCTGTATTACTTATAAGCTTTTTACCTTTCATTATGGTTTTCCAATTCGCATGTAAGAAGTATTGGATGTCCATGATTTTAGGATGAGTTGTCCAGAAAAAATAAAAATTCTGGTTGGCAACCCTAAGTCATACATTAGTGGCATATCATTAGGTCCCGTGTCTGATAGGTTCCACCTCTTGGACCCACACCTATTTCCATAACGGGCCCCCAAAGAGAAGGAGGGTTCACCCTGAAAGCACGGCCACGCTTCATTCCCCTTACTGCTATGGAAGTTCTGAAAATAGCCTAGCAATGTCTTTGCTTTTTCCAGCAGTCCCATAGCGGTGAAAGGAGAGGTGGCCGTGCACTCTCCATTCACCGCTATGGAACTTTTGGAAATAGACGGGCACTCCCATAGAAGTGAATGGAGAGCACACAAATATGCACAGTGCTCTCCTTCATTTTTGGGGCCTACATTCTGGGGATAGGAGCAGGTCCTAGAGGTTGGACACACACCTATATGACTTTCATGGGATATGCCATCAAAGCCTGAGATGGGCCAACCTCTTTAAGAATGGCTAGGAGAATAAAAATGTATTCATATATCCCCAGCTAGAGAATTTGGCAGTTTTGAGTTCCAATTTCACTTCTTAAACATTGGTTTAATTCAGTGAAGTAAAAAATTATGTTTTATATGTGGTGGGTTGAGTAAAATAGGCTTTCGCTTGAAATTAAGTGTGTGCAAAAAGGTATCTCCCAAGAAAGAGGACCATCTCACTAGAGTCACCGATTGGAAGTGGCTCCCTATCAAGTCAAGGTCAAGTCAAGATCCAGCTTTCCAACAAGCCTTGGGAATTAACAAGTGAATATAGCCAGACCATATATCTATCTGTAGACAGCTGTTTCGGGATGTCCACCCATCTTCAGTATGGAGACGGAGTAGGATTGTGACTGGATCAGTGCAATGTCTTGGAAGCGACTTAGGTAGGGTTCTGAATCTCCTTGATAAGACCAAGCCTGCATGGAGACTTACTGGAAGTACTCCATGTTATAGAGACTTTTTGGCAATGCTCCATGTAAAACAAATATGCAAAGTGGTATCTCCCAAGAAAGAGAACCATCTCACCAGAGCCTCCTATTGAAAGTGCCTCCCTATGAGTCAAGATCCGACTTTCCAACAAGCCTTGGGATTTGACAAGGAAATATAGCCAGACCAGATATCGATCTGTAGACAGCAGTTTTGGGGTTGTTTTGAAATTAGACAAATTTGAATTATACTTATCTTGGGACATCGACTTGAGCCAAGGGAAAAGGTAAAGAAGGACACATCTTTCAGACAAGAAATTATCAAAGAAAAGGAGGGTATTAAATGCCTTATAGGAAACCTGTCACCATTAAATCTGCAGGCAGCATGTTATAGATCAGGAGGAGCTGATCTTGAGATTGATAGAGTTTTATGGAAAAAGATTCAGTAAAACCTGCTATATGTGATATCAGCTTTATACGGGGGAGGTGTTATCAGTGATTGATAGCATTCCCTGTGTAAGTGTGTATGCAGAGATAGCTGTCAGTCACTGATAGTTGTACATGGGGTATATGTTATCAGTGATTGATAGCATTGCTTGTGTAAGTGTGTAAACAGAGATAGTTGTAAGTCACTGATAGTTGTAAATTGGGGAGGTGTTCTCAGTGATTGATAGCATTCTCAGTGTGTGTATACACAGATAGCTGTCAGTCACTGATAGCTGTACACGGGGGAGGTGTTATCAGTGATTTTTAGCATTCTCTGTGTCAGTGTGTATACAGAGATAGCTGTCAGTCACTGATATCTGTAGACAGGGAGTTGTTATCAGTGATTGATATCATTCTCTGTGTAAGTGTATATACATAGATAGCTGTCAGTCACTGATAGTTGTATGCGGGGAGGTGTTATCAGTGACTGATAGCATTCTCTGTGTAAGTGTGTATACAGAGATAACTGTCAGTCAATAATATCTGTATACGCGGAGTTGTTATCAGTGATTGATATCATTCTCTTTGTCAATGTGCATACAGAGATAGCTGTCAGTCACTGATAGCTGTATACGGGGAGGTGTTATCAGTGATTGATAGCATTCTCTGTGTAAGTGTGTATACAGAGATAGCTGTCAGTCAATGATAGTTGTACACAGGGTATGTGTTATCAGTGATTGATAGTATTCTTTGTGTAATTGTGTACACAGGGATAGCTGTCAGCCACTGATAGTTTTACAGAGGGGAGGTGTTATCAGTGACTGTTAACATTCCCTGTGTAATTGTGTATACAGAGATAGCTGTCAGTCACTGATAGTTGTACACGGGGGAGGTGTTATCAATGATAGAATTCCCTGTGTAAGTGTGTATAAAGAGATAGCTGTCAGTCACTGATAGTTGTACACGGGGGAGGTGTTATCAATGATAGCATTCTCTGTGTATGTGTGTATACAGAGATAGCTGTCAGTCACTGATAGTTGTATACGGGGTAGGTGTTATCAGTGATTAATAGTATTCCCTGTGTAAGTGTGTAAACAGAGATAGCTGTCAGTCAATGATAGTTGTACACAGGGTATGTGTTATCAGTGATTGATAGCATTCCCTGTATAATTGAGTACACAAAGATAGCTGTCAGCCACTGATAGCTGTACACAGGGAGGTGTTATCAGTGATTGATAGCATTCTCTGTGTCAGTGTGTATACAGAGATAGCTGTCAGTCACTGATAGTTGTACACAGGGAGGTGTTATCAATGATAACATTCTCTGTGTAAGTGTGTATATAGAGATACCTGTCAGTCACTGATAGCTGTACATGAGAGAGATGTTATCAGTAATTGATAGCATTCTCTGTATACGTGAGTATACAGAGATAGCTGTCAGTCACTGATAGTTGTACGCAGGGAGGTGTTATCTGTGATTGATAGCATTCCCTGTGTAAGTGTGTATATAGAGATAGCTGTCAGTCACTGATGAAGTTCAGAAAGAGAACAGATCTAAATATATAAATTACACACTTTGTTAAATTGTTTCCATAAAATAATATATCCATTTGCTCAGCTCCTCCTGCTCTTTAACATGCTACCTCCACATGGTGCTGCATTTTATGGAGAAAGGTTCTCATTATGGCCATAATTGGCTTTAAAGTAGTGCATATCACCTCTGACAGCTGCTCCTGTCTCAAGAATGGGGCCCTGCCATGAATGATGAGCATATTGCACATGCGTGGCGCTCTCCAATCACTTCAGTGGGAATTCGGAAAATAATCGAGCTAGTGCCTAGTGCTTGTTTTTGTTTTTTTGGAAGTCCCATATTAGTAGTCCTGTTTTTTGAGATATGAATGGGTCTCAAAAGTGAGACCTGCACCTATAAGACATTTATAGCATGTCCAAAAGATGTCTTTTTTTGTAGATTTATCAGTCAATAGATTTCATAATGTTTTATCCAATTATTCTAATAGGCGTAGTATTCATTTTATAGACTATAATAGTACAAAAAAGTGCCAATGCTTGCAGACTATGGTTGCTGCTCCCCTTATTGGCTTGTCTAATCACTCCCTCTTGACAGGGGGTGTTCCTGAAGAAGGGTAGCAAAGAAAAAGCTGGAAACTACAGATCAGTTAGCTTGGCCTTGGTAGTGGTAAAAATAATGGAAACCTCTTGTGACATGGGGAAACAGCTCTCCTTGTCTGAACACTGTTTGTGTAGATTAAATTCAATAATCTGGACTGACATTCTGCTGTTTGGCCACAAGATGCCGCTGTTTCCTAAGCACAGCTACAGACTGCATATATGTCCATATTCATGAGAGAGGTGGGGTTACACATAGCCTTCAGAGGAAGAGAAAGAGAGAGCAGCCATATTAGAGGAAGCTGAGACTGAGAAACTGTGTGAGCAGAGAATCTGACGGTATCCAGGTGTGAGAGCATACCTCAGTGACCAGAGCTGCAGCTAAGTGAAGCTGATCATGTTCAAGACCCTGATCCTGTCCAGAGGAACGAGGATTGCTTCCAGGAACGCTGATGAGAGCTGAGGAGCAAAGCTACATACACTGCGGTACCGTATGCTTGTTGGAGAGGCATTTGTTCTGTTCAGAATCACCAGCAGATACAGAGCAGACCTGGGTCGGTAAGATTGTGCACACACCTCATTTCAGTGTTGGCGCCTAGAAACTGAGACCAGGCCTGTAGTTAGTTAGGGTTTCTGTTTATGTCAGGCCACAAGTGTTACTACTGTTCACAGCAAGGACTCCATAACTTAAAGTGACATTTCACATTGGAGAGCTGATAAAATTCCCACAAACTCAAGCCAGGCTGCCATTTTGCTCAGAAGGAATACTCAGGCATGTGCTACAGGACCAGTTATGGGAGGGGAAATACTGTAGAGCTTTGTAAGATTGTAAGCTGTTATGCTGCACCACAGGCTAGACCGTACCACACACCCATACAGTGGTTCTTGTATTTTTAGGGTAATAACAGGTAAGGTGTAACAGTTTAGTTGTGCCCACCAGTAGGTAAATTACTGCACTTTCCTCCTGCATCCACGCAGCACAAGGGTCTCAGCCTTCGGGCTGGGTGTGTGTAAATTTATTGCATGTTCCCAGCATTTATGGTTGTGTTTATGGCCACATTTAAGTGCAATTCTGTTTTGGCAAAAGCTGGTGTTGGGGTTGTTTTCCTCGTTTGTGACTTCACTGTATCCTGGGGAGCCCACCCCGGTACATGGCTTACACTGTAATGGGACAGGTAGGTAGGGACAGACAAGGACAGAGAGCTCTAACCTAGAACTCAGCCTGCTTTCCCTACCTACTTGCAGTATAAGCCCTACATGGCAGAACCACAACTGGATGATGGCCCCTACTCTAAATAAGTCCAGAGTAAAGTCGTACTGAAATGGGTCAGAACCAGCTGGTGTACGCGGTCCAAACAAGGGTGGTCAGCAGACAAGCCGAAGTTAAAAAGCACAGAGGAATCAGTACGCAAATGCAGGGACAGAGAACAAGGAACCTATCTAGTGAGCCAAACAAGAATATTACTTCTACTGGTGTATGGTCAGGAAGGGATTTAAATATAAGGCTGAGTCCCTGGATCAGAACCTGATAGGTCCATTGACTCAGTGCTCCATTAGTCAGAAACACTAGTACATGGTAATAGAGCATCTGAGCAATCAGTCCACTGCTAATCTCCTCCAGCACAAGCCCAGACTAGATGGCTCAGCACCAGGTCTCTCCTGGCGCGGCCGTGCTGAGGCTGAGGATCGTGACGCTGGAGCATGGACTAGAAAGTTTATTACAAAACCCACCTAAAAATAAAAATAGTTGACCACCTAAAAAACAGCAACTTTGTGATCCAAAACAGCATGGCTTTACTGGGGACAGATCATGTAAACTAATCTGATTGATTTATTTGACTATGTCAAAGGTGCTATGGATATTCAACAAAGCCTTTGATACACTGCCACATAAAGAGCTGATAGATAAGTAATTGAATATTGGACTTGATAGTTCAGTGGATTTATAGTTGGGTAATGAATAGATACCAGAGAGGAGACACAGTTACAAGTGATGGGGACCTCAAGGATCTGTCCAGGGGTTCTATTCTTTTAAAATATTTTTGTAGGTGACATAAGAGTATGTTTAGTAGGAAGAATTAGCATCTGGTGTAAGGTCGTGACCATGAATCTCTTCCATTGTGAACCTCCAAATTAACAGAGTAAATATAGCATATTCATTATAAGTGCACGTCATGTCACAGAGAGCAAACAATATACTGTACATTCATCTTCATACCTAAAGAGCTGCTATAGAGAAATCAATCACTGCGCTGAATATTGAGCTTTCAACATTCGCTTTCATCAGCGCTCGTCTCTTGTGTTATCTTTAGCACTTCACACACGATTGTAAATGTGTCTTCATAGCCGTTCCATTAATAATGCATTAAATATGTCCATTAAATATGAATGAGCGCACTTTTTAATTAAAACTATTAATTCTGGAATTGTTCTGATTTCCCTTAGAAGGTGGATGGCAAGCCAAGGCTGGAAATGCGATGGTACGGTGCAGTAAAGTCGAGTTCCTAATATTTTATATAAGATCCTGTTGGTATAGTAAGACCATTATATGTGTATGATGAATGGTGTGGAACATCCTGGGAAGGATAAAGAAGGTTTTAGATCCCACAGCGACTTTCTATTCCACAGGCTTTTCAGATATGTTGGATGACTTACATAGCTTTAGTAATTAACTACCTCCCGAACGCCTAACGCACGGATGCGTCCTGGAGGCGGTCGATTCATTCCTCCTGGACGCATCCGTGCGTAATCTCGCGAGACGCGAGATTTCGGTCAGAGCCGGCCCGCGCATGCGCATCGCGGGCCGGAAAAAGTTCAAGGAGTATTTCAGCAGCAACCTGCCAGTCAATGATCGTTGCTGGCAGGTTGCTGATTTTTAAAAAATCAAATCACAAGCCATCTAACACCTTATATTTATAAATATAAGGTGTTAAATGGCTTCTCTGCTCCTCTGCTGTTCCTTTTGGTCGGTTGGTCCCAGCAGAGGAGCAGACATCACAGTGAGTACCCACCAACACCACACTTAGCCCCAGATCACCCACCATCACCCCAATTAACCCCTTGATCACCCCTTGATCGCCCCTGTCAATCACCTAGTGAAAGGGAAAAAAGTGATCAGTGTAAACTGTCACTTTTTTTTTTCACTAGTATTGACTGTTAGGTTTTAGGATAGTTTAGGCCCCTTGGTTAGGTAGTTAGCGTCAGTTAGCGCCCAGCCCACCGCACCGCAGTCACTGATTCGCTGATTAGCATATCGCTAATCAGCTTTAGTACTTTTATAGTATCTGTAAGTGATCAGAACTGATCACAGTCAGATCTATAATTGTATTAGTCTCACCTTAGTTCGCCCTCCACCAAAAACGCAGTGTTTGCCCAATCAGGCCTGATCGGTAGCCCACACGTGCGTTCACCCACGCCCGCCCCGCCGCAGTGACAATTTTTTATTTATTTTTTGATCACTGCACAATCACTTTACAAGCGCTGCAGTGATAAAAAAATCTGTTTTTATTTTTTTTATTAATTGCAGCGGCCTCCGGTACTTCGCTAACCTCCCATTTGTAAGACAGGCTTGCTTTTTTTCTTGGGTAGTCTCAGGGAATACCCCTAAATTTAGTAGTCCAAAATGTCAAACAGGGGGTATTCTTCTGAAGAGGCCTACAGGATTCTGACCCAGTCGGATGAGGAATGGGAACCCTCATCTGATGAATCTAGCGGGTCAGAATATGAACCTGTAGAAAGCAGTGGCAGTCTGACCCAAAGTTCGGACGAGGAGGTTGAGGTCCCTGATAGCACCAGGCGTACCCGGCCCCGTGTCGCTAGACCACAGGTTGCGAAGGATCCGTTTCAAGGGCAGCAGAGTGGGGCTGGCGCTGTCGGATTATGTGGTGAGGCATACACCAGCAGCGCAGCCCATCCTGGACCTAGTACCAGCACTGCCGTACAACATGGTGAAGTGGCGAGCACCAGAAGGGCAGTTGAAGCTGGTACGGTGGCACGTGCAATAGTTACCCCGTCGCAGCCACCGCACAGACAGGCCCGTAGAGCCCCTAGAGTCCCTGAGGTGCTGGCAAACCCTGATTGGCAGTCCCCAACTTCAGCCGCACCTGTAGTTCCCCCTTTCACCGCCCAGTCTGGAGTTCGGGTTAAGACAGCTCAGATCGGTTCAGCACTGGGATTTTTTGAGCTGTTCTTGACTGCGGAGCTCTTGGACTTAGTCGTGGCAGAAACAAATCGGTATGCCACTCAATTTATAGCCGCCAACCCGGGAAGCTTTTATGTCCAGCCTTTCGGGTGGAAACCAGTCCAAGTTTCCGAAATTAAATTTTTTCTGGGCCTTCTCCTAAACATGGGTCTAACCAAAAAGCATGAATTGCGGTCATATTGGTCCACGAACCCAATTCATAACATGCCCATGTTCTCTGCTGCTATGTCCAGGACACGATTTGAGACCATCCTGCGTTTCCTGCACTTTAGCGACAACACCACCTCCCGTTCCAGATGCCACCCAGCTTTTGACCGGCTCCACAAAATTCGGCCCCTCATAGACCACTTCAACAACAAATTTGCAGATTTGTATACCCCTGAGCAAAACATTTGCGTAGACGAGTCCCTTATACATTTTACCAGGCGCCTTGGCTTCAAACAATACTTCCCAAGCAAGCGCGCCGGGTATGGGGTCAAATTGTATAAACTCTGTGAAAGGGCCACAGGCTTTAGCCACAAATTTCGGATCTATGAGGGAAAAGATCAGACCCTGGAGCCGGTCGGTTGCCCTGACTACCTGGGGAGCAGTGGGAAGACAGTCTGGGACTTGGTGTCACCCTTATTTGGCAAGGGGTACCATCTTTATGTGGACAATTTTTACACAAGTGTGCCCCTCTTCAGGCATTTGTTCCTAGAACAGATTGGCTGCTGTGGCACCGCGCGACCTAGTCGCCGGGGCTTTCCCCAACGGCTCGTTACCACCCGTCTTGCAAGGGGGGAGGGGGCTGCCTTGTGTAACGAAGAACTGCTCACGGTGAAATGGAGAGACAAGCGTGACGTTTACATGCTCTCCTCCATTCACGCAGACACGACAATACAAATTGAACGGGCAACCAGTGTCATTGAAAAGCCCCTCTCAGTCCACGACTATAACCTTCACATGGGAGGGGTGGACTTCAATGACCAGATGTTGGCTCCCTATTTAGTTTCCCGACGCACCAGATGCTGGTATAAGAAGGTGTCTGTATATTTGATTCAATTGGCTGCATATAATAGTTTTGTTCTCTACAGTAAGGCTGGGAGAACAGGATCCTTCCTCAAATTTCAGGAAGAGATCATCGAGAACCTCCTGTATCCAGGAGGTTCCGTGGCCCCATCCACCAATGTAGTGAGCCGTCTACACGAGCGACATTTCCTCAATGTCGTTGCTGGTACCTCAACCCAACCGTCACCCCGAAAAAGATGTTGAGTCTGTAGCAGGAGTGGAATAAGGCGAGACACCCGCTATTTCTGTCCTGACTGCCCTGACCACCCTGCCCTATGCTTAGGGGAGTGTTTCCGGAAGTACCACACACAGGCACACTTAGCATAGGGATTGCATCTCACAGGACAGGCACACAGGGCTATTAGGGCCCTTACACTCACAGCTGCTGCAAACCTCTCCTTTCACCGCATAATGTACTTTGCCACATCTTTGGGCGATTTGCGCTTTGCACATTGTCCCATGGGGAAGGAGAGGTTTGTACTATAAAGGTAAAAAAAAAATAATAAATCACCGGTAAGCAAAAAAGTTAACGTTCAGTTCAAAAAGTAAAATAAAGTTTATATGTTCCGTTCAAATTTTATTATAACGTTAATAAATTTATTGCGTTGCGGCCTGGTTTTTTCTTTTTTTTTTCTTTTTTTCTACCTTCCAGGTGGACCAACCGATCGACTAGCTGCAGCACTGATGTGCATTCTGACAGAAGCATTGCGCTGCTGTCAGATTACACAAAAGTCGGTGTATGCGGCGCTGCAAGACGAGATTTCTCCTCTGCAGTAAAAGATACATTTGCCGAGGCATATGAGCTGAGGAGGCGGCGGTGTTCATATACTTTGGCAAACACTTTGTATATAAAAAAAAATAATAAAAAATCCCGGCAATGATTTATTCATCCACATCGATTGATGTGAATGGAGAAATCGGGTTTGCCAGGGCATACGAGCTAAGTGGGTATGGATGTTGGGCGGAGCTCCTATGTCCTGGCAGACGCCTTTCCCCTCCTTTTTTTTTTTTTGGCAGAGATTATTTCACCCACATTGATCGAATGAAGAAATCTGTGCCGTTCATTTTTTCTTTCAGCCCAGAGGCTGAACGGAAAAAAAAAAATCTCATTACCCGTATGCTCAATATAAGGAGAATAGCAGAAACTCCTAATGCTGGCCATACATGTAATGATTGCGGAGACCCTCAAATGCCAGGGCAGTACACACACCCCACAAATGACCCCATTTTGGAAAGAAGACACCCCAAGGTATGGTAGGCTTTCCAAAATGGGGTCACTTGTGGGGTAGTTATACTGCCCTGGCATTCTAGGGGTCCTAATGTGTGGTAAGTAGTTTGAAATCAAAATGTGTAAAAAATTACATGTGAAATCCTAAAGGTGCTCTTTGGAATGTGGGCCCCTTTTCCCACCTAGGCTGCAAAAAAGTGTCACACATGTGGTATCGCCGTACTCAGGAGAAGTTGGGGAATGTGTTTTGGGGTGTCATTTTACATATACCCATTTTAGAATCATCTGCCCCACTTTTTCCTAAATATTCATTTGTGTCTATGCTTCACATAAAAATAGTGTCATCAAAACAAGCTTAGACGTGTTATTGTTTTAACCCCTTCAAGACCCTGCCATATTTCACCTTAAGGACGAGGCCATTTTTTTCATATCTGACATGTGCCAATTTATGTGGTGATAACTTTCAAACGCTTTAACTTATCCAGGCCATTCTAAGATTGTTTTCTCGTCACATATTGTATTCATGACACTGGTAAAATTGAGTCAAAAAAATGCATTTTATTTATAAAAAAATGCCAAATTTACCAAACATTTGGAAAAATTATCAAATTTCCAAATTATAATTTCTCTACTTTTATAATAGATAGTAATACCTCCAAAAATTATTACTTTACTTTCCCCATATGTCTACTTCATGTTTGTATCATTTTGTGAATGCCATTTTTTTTGGACATTAGATAGCTTAGAACTTTAGAAGCAAATCTTGAAATGTTTCCCAAAATTATTAAAACCCACTTTTTAAGGACTAGTTCAGATCTGTCTAAAAGTCAATTTGTGAGGCCTATATAATAGAAACCACCCAAAAATAACCCCATTTTACAAACTAGACCCCTCAAGGTATTCAAAACTGATTTTACAAACTTTGTTAACCCTTTAGGTGTTCCACAAGAATTTATGGAAAATGGAGAAGAAATTTCAGAATTTAACTTTTTGGGCAGATTTTCCATTTTAATCCATTTTCCCAGTTAAAAAGCAAGGGTTAACAGCCAAACAAAACTCAATATTTATGGCCCTAATTCTGTAGTTTACAGAAACACTCCATATGTGGTCGTAAACCGCTGTACGGGCACACGGCATTGCACAGATGGAAAGGAACGCCATATGGTTTTTGGAAGGCAGATTTTGCTGGACTGGTTTATTGACACCATGTCCCATTTGAAGCCCCCATGATTCACCCCTAGAGTAGAAACTCCAAAAAAAGTGACCCCATTTTAGGAACTACACCCCTCAAGGTATACAATACTGATTTTACAAACTTTGTTAACCCTTTAGGTGTTCCACAAGAATTAAATCAAAATGGAGATGAAATTTCAGAATTTCAACTTTTTGGCAGATTTTCCATTTAAATATTTTTTTTTCCGCTAACAAAGCAAGGGTTAACAGCCAATCAAAACTCAATATTTATTACCCTGATACTGTAGTTTACAGAAACACCCCATATGTGGTCATAAACTGCTGTACGGGCACACGGCATTGCGCAGAAGGAAAGGAACGCCATATGGTTTTTAGAAAGCAGATTTCACTGGGATAATTTGAAGATGCCATGTCACATTTGAAGACCCCTTGATGCACCCCTAGAGTAAAAACTCCCAAAAAGTGACTACATTTTGGAAACTATGGGATAAGGTGGCAGTTTTGTTGGTACTATTTTAGGGTACATATGATTTTTGGTTGCTCTATATTACACTTTTTGTGAGGGAAGGTAACAAAAAATAGCTGTTTTGGCACCGTTTTATTTTTTGTTATTTACAGTGTTCATCTGACAGGTTAGATCACATGGTATTTTTATAGAACAGGTTGTTACGGATGCGACAATACCAAATATGACTACTTTTTTGTTGTTGTTTGTTTCAGTTTTACATAAAGCATTTTTTTTTTTCAAATAATTTTTTTGTGTGTCCACATTCTGAAAGCTGTAGTTTTTTTTATTTTTTGGGCGACTGTATTGTGTTTGGGGGCTAATTTTTTTGGTATGAGATGATGGTTTGATTGGTACTATTTTAGGGTGCATATGACTTTTTGATCGCTTGTTATTACACTTTATGTGATGTAAGGTGACAAAAAATTGCTTTTTTGACACCGTTGTTATTTGAATTTTTTTACGGTGTTTACCTGAGAGGTTAGGTAATGTGATATTTTTATACAGCAGGTTCTTATGGACGTGGCGATATCTAATATGTATACTTTTTTTATTTATTTAAGTTTTACACAATAAAAACATTTTTGAAACAAAAATATTAATGTTTTAGTGTCTCCATATTCTGAGAGTCATATTTTTATTTTATTTTTTGGATCATTGTCTTAGTTAGGGGATCATTTTTTGCGGGATGAGATGACGGTTACTTTGGTACTATTTTGGGGGGCATACACCTTTTTGATTGCTTGGTGTTGCACTTTTAGTGATGTAAGGTGACAAAAAATATTTTTTTTAGCACAGTTTCTATTTACATTTTTTGACGGTGTATATCTGATGGGTTAGGTCATGTGATATTTTTATAGAGTTGGTTGATACGGATGCAGCGATACCTAATATGTCTACTTTCCCTACTTTTTACAATTTTTTTCTACTTTATTTTGGGAAAAGGACACTTTTTTTTTTTCTTAAAACTATTTTTTAACTATTTTTTTTTTTACTTTCTTTTTTGTCCCACTCTGGGACTTCAAATTTTGGGGTCTGATCCCCTTTACAATGCATTACAATACTTCTGTATTGTGATGCATTCGCTGTAAGTGAATTTCACACTGTAATACGCTTACAGCCTGCTTGCCTGTGAGATCCAGGGGGCTGGATCTCACAGGCTCTGCCAGAATGCAGCCACGATGCTTAAGGAAGGCATCGGGCTGCCTTCCCTGCCATCGGGTCTCCGTCATAGCAGCACAGGTCTCCGTCATGCAACTCTGATCGCTGCATGGACAGCGTACAAGGGTTAATGCGCCGGCATCAGTGTTTTCACCGATGCCGGCTCATGCAGCAGGGGTCTGGCTATCAGTGACTGCCGGACCTGCTGCGGATCAGGCGAGCGCATCTCCTGCACCTGCCCGATCACAGCGCGGTACATGTACGGCGCTGGTCCTTAAATCACGGACAGCTGCGCCGTACATGTACGGTGCAGGTCCTCTACGGGTTGAAGAGGACTGTTATTGTTTTAACAAGCACTGTAATTCATTGCAGTCTATGGGAGAAGTAATCCAGAAAAATGACATATTCAGGTCAACTAACGGGACTTAAAAAAGGTTAAAACAAGTTTTTAAAAATATAAAAAGATAAATACAAATTCAAATCAACCCTGTTCCCCGTTATAAAAATAAAAATGGTATCAGTAAAAACTATAGATCGCCCTGCAAAAATTGAGCCCTAACTATAAAAAAGGTATCGGGGTCAGAATGTGAAGAATTTTTTTTATTTTTTTAAAGTTTTTATATTTTTTTTGTATTAAAACACAAGACAAATTTGGTATCATAATTGTACTGACTGAGAGAATAAAGTTAACAGGTCAGTTTAACCCATAGGAAATGCGGTAAAGACAACTTTGGCGCAGAATTGTTTTTTTTTTCAATTCCACCCCATTTGGATTTTTTCCAGCTTCCCACTACATTATTTGCTATATTTTATGGTGCCATTAGAAAGTACAACTTGTCTAGCAGAAAAACAAGCCCTTATATGGCTATGTGACCAGAAATAGTAAATAAAAAAGTTATGGCTCGGGAAGGCAGGGAGTGTAAAACTAAAACACAAAAATGGAAAATCGTCAGGAAAGGGTTAAGCAGCCACATTTTTTTTTAAAATGACATGGCTGTATAAGGCCTAGTTTTATTAAGGACAAATTGCCTTTTTGGTGCAGTTTGATTGTACATATAATTACTTTGTAGTTTAATTTTTTTGCATTGCAAATATAGGAAAAAAATTTTTTTTTACATTGCTTAATTTTTTTTTATTGTTTACGCTGTACATTTTTCACACTGAATAACCTGCTAAATGAGTTGTTCAGATTAGTTTACTCATATGGATACATAAAAAGTGTATTTTTTTTTTTTACTTTTATGTATTGTATGCACAATAAAATATATTTTATGTAAAATAATCGCTTATTTATTATTTTCTTACCTTTTTTATTTCATTTTTTAATTTCATTTTTTATTTACATTTTTAGTATTTTTTTTTTAAATTTTAATCCCATTAAGGAGTTAATAATAAATAATGACTCCTGTGTTCCACAGTGCTGCTTTTTGTATGCTGTATTAATTTATTAAGGTGAGTATCCAGTAGAAAGATACAACTTAACGTTTTCGGCGATAAGCCTTCTTCATGGTACTGTAATATACACAGACGGAAAATAATCAATTGAAGAGAAATAATAAAAAGTGATGTATACGATGGTGAAATAAGATAAAGCTTGTGATATAATTAGAGTCCTGCCCAGAGGGGCGTATGCTGTAGTTCACCTGTGACGACTAGGTAAAAAAAATGTAACTGTAGTGCTAGACATATAGTACATTATAAAACATAACGGTATGCATTCTATGTGTTGTCACACTGAACAGGGAATCTTCTCAAACATCATGATTAAGGTAAAAAAGCATAATGTGTCATTGTGGCACAAAACAGCAAAAATTATAAATATAAATATAATCTCATAGATACAGGGAAAAACTTTGTCAAGATACATCGATAAAGAAAATGTTGCATCATAACGTAATTACTAGATTCTTCAAGGTGCATATTCAATATAAAGAGAGATTAAGAAGTTAATGTCTTACACAATTAGTTTATACTTCTATAAGCACACTCCTGCATGCTAACATGATGCTCTGTGTCTCTATGGTCCAAGCTGTGGTTCGGATAACACCAGTGTGTCCTAGCAGCAGGGTTACACTGAACTTACAGTCCTGGGGTCCTTTCTAGGTCTCTGGAGGGCTAGATCTAGCCTCTGATCAGATCACTGGGACTCATTCAGAGAAGGGGGGGGGATCCCTAAAAATCTTGTTTTCAAGGGTGGCAATCAAAGCGTGGACACTTGGGATTGGAGCTACCTCTGATCCTGGCTGTAGAGGAAAGGTCCGCTCTAAGAACCATAGTTACACTTCATTCACAGACCATGCTATGCTCCCTCTACACAATGTGTGGTCCTTAACGAGTTATGCTGATTTTTACTACATATTTAAGGCTCTCTGAATACTTTTGCACTCCCAGTCCCAGAATAGATGTAGGGCCATTCTCCAAATCTCTAGTGCAGATATGCCCAACCTGTGGTCCTCCAGCTGTAGCTAAACTACGACTCCCAGCATTCCTGGACAGCCTACAGCTATCAGCCTACAGCAGGGCATGGTGGGAGTTGTAGTTTTACAACAGCTGGAGGGCCGCAGGTTGGGTGCTTTGAAAAGGGTGAGGTTCAAACTATATCAGAGAGACTTTACATAATCAATTTTCTAAAGGCGTGTCCTAGATATAGTTTATAGATATAGGTTTTTTTTTTTTTTTCTGCATATTACACAACATATGCCTTTACAATGGTTTCAGCACCCCACCAGTGGACAGTTTTCGCACAACTGCACTCATCCGCACTATTTGCCAGTATGTACGGCTATTAGTGTTGCATGCCAGTTTGCCCTTCAGTCTAATCAAGTCTCCTGAGAAGTTGCAAATGCCAGCCTGACAAATAGGAAATGTGGGTTCATTGTTCTGCTTTGTACTTCTTATCCAGCCTGACCTCTTGCAGCCTCCCCAGAGCCTCATCTTGCTATCACTTGACATCCTTATGTCTATTGTATTCTGCAGCCGGAAATCTAAGAGCAAGCATGAATGTGAGAAGCCTCCTGATCCCTGCTTAGAAGAGCTGCAGAACTCTGCTTAACAACATCCACCAGTCACAGGTTTTCTGGGGAATATAGGAGAAAATCAGCCTGGAGTAGACTTAGGAAAGCATATTTGCAGAAGAGCATCACTACTGACTGCATTGCAAATCCAGCAGGATCTAGAGAGTCCTAGACGAGGCACTGTTCTGTAAGTACTTTGGTTCATTCATAGCATGTCTTTCAAATGACTCATTGCTGTCTGACAACTGGATTGGACTCGAAAACTTGGATTTATGTAGCATGTTGGTTTAATTCCATGTTGCACAGAGTATTGTGTTATGGAGCCTACGACTAATGTTCCTGTGTATCATGCATATGTAGCAGGGCTGAGTTTGCTTGATGCAAAATTGCTGTTTGTTATTTGGCATAACTCATCCTAGCACATATCACATTTTTATCTTTGTTAAGCTCTACAGGCATACACGTATCCTTAACAAATTAAGCTCTACTGCATCAGTGTGTACCAGAAATACACATTTTATAGTCTCCAAAAGGGAGATGTGTTGTAATGCAGAAGATATGGCATCAGCTTTTTGCAAATTGCTGTTTCTAATATTATTGCATTTTTGCCTGACTTTATGATGTATGTATGTAAATCTATACTTTTGCACCATTGGAAGTGAACTCAATCCTATGCAGAATTCACTCTTTGATGTATTATTTTGTGAATTTGATCAACTACTATTGTGCAGTATAGTTTATATCTGCAATTTCTAACTTATTGATAACACAAAGCAAGATGGCACTCACAACCTCTTTGCGTCTAAGCTTTGGAAAAAGGAAACTTTCTTATGAGCACCACCATTGTGGCACCTAGGGTGGTTATCCTTTAAGCTCTTGAGCCATTACCACTGGATGAGTTAGTAACTTATGATTTCATGAAATATTGCTGCTTGAGTAACTTAGACCCCCTCGTAGTGGAAGCTGTTTATAGTACTTACTGTGGCGTACCATGAGTAGTTCAAGCAGTTCTTCTGAAGACCACCAAGGATTCACTAATTGTCTTCAGAGCTGTCTCTTTTGCTAGTCTAAATGAAAAGATGGAGTGATTTGTACCAAATATATTAAAAGTCACAAGGCTCTAAAATTGGTGGATTTGAGAATGTTGGAAAATTGAAATCTACATACCCATTATAGAAATCATGGAAATCAAGCATGGTCTTTGGAGACCAAGTCCATCTTTCATTTTCTTTCAAATTTGGTAGACTTTTTTTGGCACAGCTTGCTTCACAAACTACTTAGTGAATGGGTCATAATTTCCACCACTATAAAATCAGGTAGAGCTTTCTTCAGCCTTACCATGTCTAAAATAAATTCCTCTGAACGGACACCAACAATCATCCCATGGCTGTTCTATATCAGTACAACTGTGGGAGGGATTGAAGAGATTAAAGGAATTCAGAGAGTCCTAAAATGACAAATTATGTGTAACCATCACACACTCACTTTCTTTCCATACTTCAGGTTCTAGATATTTGAAAATTGGGCAGAAACTGAGATGGAGTTTATATACTGTATTATGAGCCTTGATGTTTGACAAAGCTGAATAGTTGATTTGGTTTGCAGTAACTGTAGGGCTAGTCTTTATTTTCCAGGAAATGTTGCTGTCTTTTGGTTCATATGCTTGTGAAATTGATAGGTTCCTTACTGCAAATTTTCCACAGAGGTACAGCCACACAATCAGATTTCTGGATGTAGTTTTGAAAGCCAAAATCAGGAGTGGATCATAAAAGGAGAAAAAGCATAAAGGACAGATATGACTTCTTCTCTTTTTGAAATCACTCCTGGTTTTGGCAAAAACTGCAAACTAGGTGAAGTAGAATTTTTTTTCCTTAAATTCTTCATGTATAACTTATCCTGAAGATAGGTAATTATAACCTGATCATTGAGGTCCTACCTTCAGAACCATTACCTATTTGCAAAATAAAGAGGAAGCAACATTCACTTGAGCATTGTGGCACCTTCACTTGCGCCTGAGACAGTTACTGTACCATAGAACTCATAGTTACATAGTTAATATGGATGAAAAAAAGACAAAAGTCCATCAAGTTGACCAAGGGATGGGATATGAATAACTCATTAAAGAAAAGAATGGAATGCTGGCATGACCCATGTTGGAACTCCAATAATACTCTACAAAGAGTTCTTATGGAGGCAAGCAGTGTAAGGGATGCCTATTGCGTATTTGTAACTGGGGGACAAGATTTGCCTATGTTTTTATGGCTGGCTCAAAAGGACAGTGACCTTTTGGTCAACCATTTAAATATTGAGTCTTCATTTGAAGGGAATCTATCATCATGACAATGCAGTGGAATCTGTAGAAAGCATCTTATGGAGCAGAAGGAGCTGAGCAGACTGATATATAGGTTTATAGAAAAACATTCAATGCAACTTTTAACTTAATAGTTTAGCCTCTGCTCTTTGTACATTTAGGCATCATGTGGGCAGTCCTACTCGCTGATTGACAGCCTTTCCTGTATACTTAGGCATACAAGGTTATCTGTCAGCAGCTCATAGGACCATCTACATGACTTTTCAGTGGTGATGAGCGGCAGGGGTCATATTCGAATTCGCGATATTTCGCTAATATTTCGTCGAATATTAGTAAGTTACTTAAGCAGGGAGGAATTATGACTTCAGATGGAAAAAAAAACGAATATTCTAAAAAACAAATATATTCGATAGGGCTATATATTTGTTTTTTGAATATTCGTAAGATTCTAAAACAAGAATATATAGCAATATAGCGAATATTCGAAAAAAAAACGAATGTAGAACAATGTAGCTAATATAGTGCTATAATGTTTTTTTTAATAGTTGTCATTTTTTTCCAATCTGAACTTCAGATGAGAAAAAATTACAACTATTACACAAAGAAGATTATAGCACTATATTAGCTAAATTGCTCTATATTATGTTGTTTTTTCGAATATTCGCTATATTGCTATATATTCTTGTTTTTGAATATTACGAATATTCTAAAAAACGAATATATTCGTTTTTTATAATATTCGTCTTTTTTTTTTTTTTAAATCTGTACAGTTGTTCCACTTTGGCATACTCCTCCCCGACAAGAGTCCCCGTCACCATGGGAATGCCTGGCGGTTAGAATATACCATCGGATCTGAGTTTTCACGATCTCATTGATTCTCATTACGAAAATTCTCATAATGAAAATTCTCATAATGAAAATTCTCATCATGAAAATTCTCATTATGAAAATTCGCAAAAACACTACTCCTAAAGTAAAAGAAATTGCAGCCTTCTCATTGGCCCACAAGCTAGAAGCAGGGAGGGATCATGTGTACTGATTAAAAAAAATCTCGAATATTCGATTTTATGAATATATATCTCTATCTCGAAGTGCCGATATTTGAAATAAAAATTCGCAATTCGAATATTCGTGATCAACACTCTTCAGCATAAAAAGAACAAGGACTTATGCATAAATTAAAAGTTATACAAATCATTTTATACCAAAATATATATAAATCTGCTCAGCTTGTCCTGCTTTATAACATGCTGTCTGCTGATTGCACGGGATTTTAAGGTCTCATGCACACGGTCGTGTTCCGCGGCCGATAGCGGTCCGTGGTAACACGGCCTGGATTCCTGTTGAGAGCAGGAGTGCACGGCGTCATTGGTTGCTATGACGCCGTGCGCTTCATGCTGCCGCTGCACTACAGTAATACACTATAGGAATCCAGGGCGTGTTACAACGGACCGCTCTCGGCCGTGGAACACGGCCGTGTGCATGAGGCCTAAGTGTGATAGGTTCCCTTTAAAGGGGTTCCCAGAAGTTCTAAAGTTTATTTGAATGCTGAAGCAAAGTAGAAACTGGGCACTCTCAGGATATCTGTACCATATGGAATTTAATATCACATAAAATAAATAAATATATGATTAATAAATAAATAAATAGTATCAATAAGCGCAATGCATGATGTACAATAACACCCTATTATAAAACCAACTAATCAGCAAATTGATGATATCAAATAAGAGGTCAATGTCAAGGTCTGATGGATAAGCTGTCGATGAAATGAATAAAATTGATATGCTCCAATGACGATTAGTCCCAAGGATAAATAGTAGCAGCAGAAATGTCAATGTCCTAATATGAAGCCACTGCAATAGTTGGTACTGATACCATGAAATGGTCCTATATGACACCGTGGAAACAATGTATGCAAACAGAAGTAGCGGCGTCCCGCTATACCCAATTACCAGTGGCGTCCCAGTGGAGTATTTTCACTGTGATCGTGATAAAAGTCCTGCCGGAAAAGATTGAAACGGTCTTACCGTATCACTTTTGCATTCCAAAGTCGCTCAACTAGATGGTCCTGTGCCTGTAGAGACCAATGTTCTATGAGCGCTGTTCGTCCTCACTCTCCCACGCTGGCAGTTGTTTGACACGTGCAGCTAGACTCTCACTTAGGTTGCCGGTCCTACGCTGTAATTTTCAAACTCCCATTCGCGCTGCGGACGATGTTTTTATTCAAATCCGGCAGGCTATTCACATGTGTCGGGTGGTCTCAAACTATGGGGTCCTGTCTTAGCTAGACTCATTTCGGGGTCTCCGGTCACCCCTTCCTCAGTAGCTCTCTGAAGAGGTGAGTTTAACTGGGTAATCCCTTTAAATTCTGAATTCCTTTATTACATCAGCAATAGAGATGAACAAATTGATTCTACTGATAGAGAATTCAGTTTGAATTTCCCCCCCAAAAACAGATTCTAACAAACCCAAAGTTCTTATGATTCATTTCAGGTGAATTACACAGAGAGAAACACATGTAATACTGCACTTAAAATGAATGGGCAAGCCAGTTTTCCTTCCATAAGGATAAGAGTACTAGGTGTCCCAGTATTACACTTCTCTGAATGAGACATACAATCCAGTTCTTCTTTCAATAGGACAAGAGTATTGGGTACCTCAAGATACACTTATGGGTGCTCTTTCTCATTAGGGAGACTAGAAAGTATGTATGAGGTGTATTGTAGTCCACCAAATACTGCTCTTTACTGGGAAACATATATGAAAATGTTAATGCATACCTCCAAACTATCTTTTTCTCCAACTTGTTGGTCTCCCTAATGTGAAAGAGCACCGCTAAGTTTAACCCCCAAGGCTACTCAGCTTACTAGGGAAATTTTCTTTTGAAACACTCAGTACTCATGTCTTTTTGGAAGGAACACTGGCTTGCTCTTCTCATTTACATTGCAGTATTACATGTGGGTCTGTCTTTTACCATCTAGGACTCACATTTATTTTCTGTATCTGTTCAGAAAAATTGTGAGACCTAGGATATGAGAAATATTGATGGATTTTCAGATCAATTGGAGCATATTTGATTTGTGTAGAATTGATTTAGAGCTGAGTTTTTTTTTTTAATTGCCAAATCGGACACAAAACAAGGAGTTTGCTCATTTTTATTCAGCAACTATGCTGAGGAATTGTAATATAAATTACTGTATGAGAGACAACTGGAAATGGCCACATAAAAAGCTAATCAATCAGCATGGGGGGAGGGGGACAACAAACAGTGCATTATTAGTGGCATTTATCTTGGTGTTTTTTGGCAGCCATAACTGTGGAAGGAAACACTGCTGGATTCTGGCTCCTTTGGAGGTCATGTGTATCGTTGCTGCCAATGACTGGCAACAGCGGTGATGTGTCCCCCAGGAATGTCTTGCATGGGGGACATGTCACTTCTGCGGATAGTCATTGGCTGCAGAGGCACCTGTGATCCCCATCCATGTCCTAAATGTATGTGTGGGGACCAGAGTGTGGTGAACCCAGTGGTAGGGAGCGAGAAAGTATGGTGTGCTTTCCTCCACAGGTCCAGCGGGGATGGAGGGGGCAGTCAAAATTTGTTAAGATGCTGGCGAACCCCTTTTAAGTAAATATATAAATGATGTATAGTGGAGCAGAACAGAAGTGACCAGAGCCCACTAATCCAAGGGCTAATGTGTGGTTACAGGGGCAGGCTGTACTGGAGGTCAAACATTCAGATTCCTCAGCAGCTTGGCAGCGTTGGGGAGGAGCTTCTCTGCATATGTCTGGCCACCTCTTCTGCACTCTACAGGTAGCACTCTCCTCCTGTGGCCTGATGCTGAGGCCTTCAAAGAGAGGTCAGAGGGTAGACTATCGAGGAGGGGGTGGAGCTGCAGGAGCTTGTCAAGGAGACTAAGGGAACTGAATAGCCTACTGCCAACACAGTCGTATCTTCAACATAATTGCCAGATGGACAGTCCCACTCTCCCTCCCAGTTATGCTTATTAAAATCTGGAATATCCAGTTGCCAGAAGGACTTGTCAAATAAATAATGGAATAATTCTAGAACATGGTTTATTCTTTAGGCAGAGACTTCTTTACAGATCAAAGCCTCCCAGATCTTCCATTTCGGAAGATTTGCAAGAAAATAGTGAGCTATATTTAGTTATAGTGCTGTGTAATTCAAGTATAAGGTAAGAAGCCCACTTATACAATAAAGGCAGCTTCTCATGGTCTATCAGATTGCATTTGAAGCTATTGACCTATTGAAATTCATTGCTTATTATCCTAGTGGATTTTTGGAGAAATGTAAATGGTGCTTTTTGATGACCTATTCGATCCCCATATACTTTTATGTTGTTGCACGACGGTGGAGTTCCTCCGTTTTCTGTGTCCTCCACTGTGTGTAATATATACTGTTATGCCTTTTACCCATTTTCTGTCCCTCCTGCTGAATGCACTGCAGCTGCTGATAGACCACATGGTGGCTTTTCATATAAGCACAAATTATCACTGCCGGGCCATGGTGTGTTTCAGCATCGCTCGTCATCTCAATTATTTTGATTTTTCCCGAAAAGGACATACTGCCACTTCAGTTTCATCATTCTGAAGTCATTTAAATCAACCGATTATACAAGAAATTCTTTCCTGCTTCTTATTTTTTTTCCTTATGAATATGATGTTTTAGAAAAAAGAAAAGCTAGAAAGTTTAAAACTTGTAGAAAGAGATGAACAAATTGTTCAAAAATCAATTGGGATTCATTTCAGCCAAATCAGTCAACCAGTTCGATTCTTGTCTGAATTGATTCTACCCAAATCGAAAGTGCTCCAATTGGCCTGCAAAATTGTGTATGAAACTCTGAGGTCTCTTAGGACTCATATTCTTTGTCTCATGTCTGTCACTTTTTTATTTTTATTTTTTTACATTTTTAATCTATTTCGCTCATCTCTGTTTAGCTCTTGGCTCTCTCAACGGCTCTAAAATAAATAAAAAATGAAGCAATAGTTGTTAATTAAAAATTTCCCACCATTTTGCTTCTAAAGTACGCACACAGCCCTATGTGTCTCTATAGTAAAAGACAACAAACAGTCTATAGTTTAACCCCTTCAGGATATAACTGAATTCTAGGACGGAATGCAAAACGGAAGCCTTTAACCTCTTCACTATCGAGCCACTTTTCACTTTAAATCCCAGGCCGATTTTTGCAAATCTGACATGTGTCACTTTATGTGGTAATAATTTTAACCACCTCCGGACCGCCTAACGCAGGATCGCGTTCCGGAGGTGGCAGCGCTGCGCACAGTCACGCATATACGCGTCATCTCGCGAGACGCGAGATTTCCTGTGAACGCGCGCACACAGGCGCGCGCGCTCACAGGAACGGAAGGTAAGAGAGTTGATCTCCAGCCTGCCAGCGGCGATCGTTCGCTGGCAGGCTGGAGATGTGTTTTTTTTAACCCCTAACAGGTATATTAGACGCTGTTTTGATAACAGCGTCTAATATACCTGCTACCTGGTCCTCTGGTGGTCCCCTTTGTTTGGATCGACCACCAGAGGACACAGGTAGCTCAGTAAAGTAGCACCAAGCACCACTACACTACACTACACCCCCCCCCCCATCACTTATTAACCCCTTATTAGCCCCTGATCACCCCTAATCACCCCTGATCACCCCATATAGACTCCCTGATCACCCCCCTGTCATTGATTACCCCCCAGTCATTGATCAACCCCCTGTAAAGCTCCATTCAGACGTCCGCATGATTTTTACGGATCCACTGATAGATGGATCGGATCCGCAAAACGCATCCGGACGTCTGAATGAAGCCTTACAGGGGCATGATCAATGACTGTGGTGATCACCCCATATAGACTCCCTGATCACCCCCCTGTCATTGATTACCCCCCTGTCATTGATTACCCCCCTGTAAAGCTCCATTCAGATGTCCGCATGATTTTTACGGATGCACTGATAGATGGATCGGATCCGCAAAACGCATCCGGACGTCTGAATGAAGCCTTACAGGGGCATGATCAATGACTGTGGTGATCACCCCCCTGTCATTGATTACCCCCCTGTAAAGCTCCATTCAGATGTCCGCATGATTTTTACGGATGCACTGATAGATGGATCCGATCCGCAAAACGCATCCGGACGTCTGAATGAAGCCTTACAGGGGCATGATCAATGACTGTGGTGATCACCCCATATAGACTCCCTGATCACCCCCCTGTAAAGCTCCATTCAGATGTCCGCATGATTTTTACGGATGCACTGATACATGGATCGGATCCGCAAAACGCATCCGGTCGTCTGAATGAAGCCTTACAGGGGCATGATCAATGACTGTGGTGATCACCCCCCTGTCATTGATTACCCCCCTGTAAAGCTCCATTCAGATGTCCGCATGATTTTTACGGATGCACTGATAGATGGATCCGATCCGCAAAACGCATCCGGACGTCTGAATGAAGCCTTACAGGGGCATGATCAATGACTGTGGTGATCACCCCATATAGACTCCCTGATCACCCCCCTGTCATTGATCACCCCCCTGTCATTGATTACCCCCCTGTAAAGCTCCATTCAGATGTCCGCATGATTTTTACGGATGCACTGATAGATGGATCCGATCCGCAAAACGCATCCGGACGTCTGAATGAAGCCTTACAGGGGCATGATCAATGACTGTGGTGATCACCCCATATAGACTCCCTGATCACCCCCCTGTCATTGATTACCCCCCTGTAAAGCTCCATTCAGATGTCCGCATGATTTTTACGGATGCACTGATAGATGGATCGGATCCGCAAAACGCATCCGGACGTCTGAATGAAGCCTTACACGGGCGTGATCAATGACTGTGGTTATCACCCCATATAGACTCCCTGATCACCCCCCTGTCATTGATCACCCCCCTGTCATTGATCACCCCCCTGTCATTGATCACCCCCCTGTCATTGATCACCCCCCTGTCATTGATCACCCCCCTGTCATTTATCACCCCCCTGTCATTTAGCACCCCTCTGTAAGGCTCCATTCAGATATTTTTTTGGCCCAAGTTAGCAGAATTTTATTTTTTTTTTCTTACAAAGTCTCATATTCCACTAACTTGTGTCAAAAAATAAAATCTCACATGAACTCACCATACCCCTCACGGAATCCAAATGCGTAAAATTTTTTAGACATTTATATTCCAGACTTCTTCTCACGCTTTAGGGCCCCTAGAATGCCAGGGCAGTATAAATACCCCACATGTGACCCCATTTCGGAAAGAAGACACCCCCAGGTATTCCGTGAGGGGCATATTGAGTCCATGAAAGATTGAAATTTTTGTCCCAAGTTAGCGGAACGGGAGACTTTGTGAGAAAAAAATTAAAAATATCAATTTCCGCTAACTTGTGCCAAAAAAAAAAAATTTCTATGAACTCGCCATGCCCCTCATTGAATACCTTGGGGTGTCTTCTTTCCAAAATGGGGTCACATGTGGGGTATTTATACTGCCCTGGCATTCTAGGGGCCCCAAAGCGTGAGAAGAAGTCTGGTATCCAAATGTCTAAAAATGCCCTCCTAAAAGGAATTTGGGCACCTTTGCGCATCTAGGCTGCAAAAAAGTGTCACACATCTGGTATCGCCGTACTCAGGAGAAGTTGGGGAATGTGTTTTGGGGTGTCATTTTACATATACCCATGCTGGGTGAGAGAAATATCTTGGTCAAATGCCAACTTTGTATAAAAAAATGGGAAAAGTTGTCTTTTGCCAAGATATTTCTCTCACCCAGCATGGGTATATGTAAAATGACACCCCAAAACACATTCCCCAACTTCTCCTGAATACGGCGATACCACATGTGTGACACTTTTTTGCAGCCTAGGTGGGCAAAGGGGCCCATATTCCAAAGAGCACCTTTAGGATTTCACAGGTCATTTACCTACTTACCACACATTAGGGCCCCTGGAAAATGCCAGGGCAGTATAACTACCCCACAAGTGACCCCATTTTGGAAAGAAGACACCCCAAGGTATTCTGTGAGGGGCATGGCGAGTTCCTAGAATTTTTTATTTTTTGTCACAAGTTAGTGGAAAATGCTTATTTTTTTTTTTTTTTTTTTTTTCATACAAAGTCTCATATTCCACTAACTTGTGACAAAAAATAAAAACTTCCATGAACTCACTTTGCCCATCAGCGAATACCTTGGGGTCTCTTCTTTCCAAAATGGGGTCACTTGTGGGGTAGTTATACTGCCCTGGCATTCTAGGGGCCCAAATGTGTGGTAAGGAGTTTGAAATCAAATTCTGTAAAAAATGACCTGTGAAATCCGAAAGGTGCTCTTTTGAATATGGGCCCCTTTGCCCACCTCGGCTGCAAAAAAGTGTCACACATCTGGTATCTCCGTAATCGGGAGAAGTTGGGGAATGTGTTTTGGGGTGTCATTTTACATATACCCATGCTGGGTGAGAGAAATATCTTGGCAAAAGACAACTTTTCCCATTTTTTTATACAAAGTTGGCATTTGACCAAGATATTTATCTCACCCAGCATGGGTATATGTAAAAAGACACCCCAAAACACATTCCTCAACTTCTCCTGAATACGGGGATACCAGATGTGTGACACTTTTTTGGGCCCCTAGAATGCCAGGGCAGTATAACTACCCCACAAGTGACCCCATTTTGGAAAGAAGAGACCCCAAGGTATTCGCTGATGGGCATAGTGAGTTCATAGAAGTTTTTATTTTTTGTCACAAGTTAGTGGAATATGAGACTTTGTAAGGAAAAAAAAAAAAAAAAAAAAATCATCATTTTCCGCTAACTTGTGACAAAAAATAAAAAGTTCTATGAACTCACTATGCCCATCAGCGAATACCTTAGGGTGTGTACTTTCAGAAATGGGGTCATTTGTGGGGTGTTTGTACTGTCTGGGCATTGTAGAACCTCAGGAAACATGACAGGTGCTCAGAAAGTCAGAGCTGCTTCAAAAAGCGGAAATTCACATTTTTGTACCATAGTTTGTAAACGCTATAACTTTTACCCAAACCATTTTTTTTTTACCCAAACATTTTTTTTTTATCAAAGACATGTAGAACTATAAATTTAGAGCAAAATTTCTATATGGATGTCGTTTTTTTTGCAAAATTTTACAACTGAAAGTGAAAAATGTCATTTTTTTGCAAAAAAATTGTTAAATTTCGATTAATAACAAAAAAAGTAAAAATGTCAGCAGCAATGAAATACCACCAAATGAAAGCTCTATTAGTGAGAAGAAAAGGAGGTAAAATTCATTTGGGTGGTAAGTTGCATGACCGAGCAATAAACGGTGAAAGTAGTGTAGGTCAGAAGTGTAAAAAGTGGCCTGGTCTTTCAGGGTGTTTAAGCACTGGGGGCTGAGGTGGTTAAAATGCTTTTACTTATCCAGGCCATTCAGAGATTTTTTTCTCGTCATTAGAAGCAAATCTTAAACTTTTTAAGAACATTTCCAAACCCCAATTTTTTCAGAACCAGTTCAGTTATAAAGTCACTTTCTGGGGCTTACATATTAGAAACCACCCATAAATCACCTCATTTTAGAAATTACACCCCTCAAGCTATTCAAAACAGATTTTACAAACTTTATTAACCCTTTAAGTGCCCCACGAGAATTAAATGAAAATGGGAATGAAATTTGAAAATGTCACATTTTTTTGCAGATTTTAAATTTTAACCCCTTAAGGACTCAGCCCTATTTCACCTTAAGAACCAGGCCATTTTTTGCACATCTGACCAGTGTCATTTTAAGTGCTGATAACTTTAAAACGCTTTGACTTATCCAGGCCATTCTGAGATTGTTTTTTCGTCACATATTGTACTTCATGACACTGGTAAAATGAAGTAAAAAAATATTCATTTTTATTTATAAAAAAATTGCAAATTTATCAAAATTTTGTAAAAAATTGCAAATTTCCAAGTTTCAATTTCTCTACTTTTAGTTATTACTTTACATTCCCCATATGTCTACTTCATGTTTGGATCATTTTGGGAATCTTATTTTATTTTTTGGGGATGTTACAAGGCTTAGAAGTTTAGAAGCAAATCTTGATATTTTTCAGAAATTTTCAAAAACCCAATTTTTAGGGACCAGTTCAGGTCTGAAGTCACTTTGCGAGGATTACATAATAGAAACCACCCCAAAATGACCCCATTCTATGAACTACACCCCTCAAGGTATTCAAACTGATTTTACAAACTTTGTTAACCCTTTAGGTGTTCCACAAGAATTAATGGAAAATAGAGATACAATTTAAAAATTTCACTTTTTTGGCAGATTTTCCATTTCAATAATTTTTTTCCAGTTACAAAGCAAGGGTTAACAGCCAAACCAAACTCACTATTTATGGCCCTGATTCTGTAGTTTACAGAAACACCCCATATGTGGTCATAAACCGCTGTATGGGCACACGGCAGAGCACAGAAGGAATGGAATGCCATACGGTTTTTGGAAGGCAGGTTTTGCTGGACTGTTTTTTTTTTACACCATATCCCATTTGAAGCCCCCTGATGCACCCCTAGAGTAGAAACTCCATAAAAGTGACCCCATCTAAGAAACTACACCCCTCAAGGTATTCAAAACTGATTTTACAAATGTCGTTAACCCTTTAGGTGTTCCACAAGAATTAATGGAAAATAGAGATACAATTTCCAAATTTCACTTTTTTGGGCAAATTTTCCATTTTAATCCATTTTTCCCAGTAACAAAGCAAGGGTTAACAGCCAAACAAAACTCAATATTTATGGCCCTGATTCTGTAGTTTACAGAAACACCCCATATGTGGTCGTAAACAGCTGTACGGGCACACGGCAGGGCGCAGAAGGAAAGGAATGCCATACAGTTTTTGGAAGGCAGATTTTGCTGGACTGTTTTTTTTGACACCATGTCCCATTTGAAGCCCCCCTGATGCACCCCTAGAGTATAAACTCCAAAAGAGTGGCCCCATTTTAGAAACTACTGGATAGGGTGGCAGCATTGTTGGTACTAGTTTAGGGTACATATGATTTTTGGTTGCTCTATATTAGACTTTTTGTGAGGCAAGATAACAAGAAATAGCTGTTTTGGCACCGTTTTTATTTTTTGTTATTTAAAATTCATCTGACAGGTTAGATCATGTCATATTTTTATAGAACAGGTTGTCACGGATGCGGCGATACCTAATATGTATACTTTTTTTTATTTATGTAAGTTTTACACAATGATTTCATTTTTGAAGCAAAAAAACATCATGTTTTAGTGTTTCCATAGTCTGAGAGCCATATTTTTTTCAGTTTTTTGGCGATTACCTTGGGTAGGGTAAGATTTTTGTGGGATGAGATGACGGTTTTATTGGCACTATTTTGGGGTGCATATGACTTTTTGATCGCTTGCTATTACACTTTTTGTGATGTAAGGTGACAAAAAATGGTTTATTTAGCACAGTTTTTATTTTTAATTTTTTATGGTGTTCATCTGAGAGGTTAGGTCATGTGATATTTTTATAGAGCCGGTCGATACGAATGCGGAGATACCAAATATGTATCCTTTTTTTTATTTATGTAAGTTTTCTACAATTACAGCGTTTTTCAAACAAAAAAAAAAGATGTTTTAGTGTCTCCATATTCTGAGCCATAGTTTTTTTCATTTTTTAGGCGATTGTCTCAGGTAGGAGCTCATTTTTTTCGGGATGAGGTGACGGTAGATTGGTACTATTGTGGTGGGCAAACGCCTTTTTGATCGCTTGCTGTTGTACTTTTTGTGCTGTGAGGTGACAAAAAAATGGTTTATTTAGCACAGTTTTTATTTTTATTTCTTTACGGTGTTCATCTGAGGGGTTAGGTCATGTGATATGTTTATAGAGGCGGTTGATACGGATGCGGCGATACCTAATATGTATACTTTTTTTTCTACCTATTTTTTACCAATTTTTTGGGGGGGTATATTCCTTTACAATGCATTCCAATACTTCTGTATTGGAATGCATTGGCTGTATGAGTAATACTGTGTGTATTACTCATACAGCTTCCGGGGCCTGTGAGATGCAGGGGGCTGGATCTCACAGGCTCTTCACCGGAAGGCAGCGCAGATGCCTCAGGAAGGCATTGCGCTGCCTTCCATGCCATCGGGTCCCCCCCATAGCACCATGGGGACCCGATGGCACCACCGCCGCACCAGGTAAAAGCCGCAAACCGCAGGTTTGAATTGACCTGCGGTTTGCGGCGATTGCCAACACGGGGGGGGGTCACGGGACCCCCCTGCGCATTTAGCCGAGGTGCCTGCTCAATGATTTCAGCAGGCACCTTGTTCCGATCACCGCCAGCCCGCCGGGCGGCGGTGATCGGAACAACACATGACGTACCGGTACGTCATGTGTCCTTAAGGACTCGGGAACCATGCCGTAACGGTACGTCATGTGTCTATAAGGGGTTAATCTATTTTTTCTGCAACACATCAAGAGTTAACAGACAAACAAAACCCAAAATCTATTTCTCTGAATCTGGAGTTTACAGAAACACCCCATGTGTACTCAAAAACTGATGTATGGGCGCACTACATGCTTCAGAGTGGAATGAGCACCATATGGCTTTTGGAGAGCGCTTTAGCTGGAATGGTAATTGGGAGCTATGTCGCATATTAAGACACCCTGAGGTGGCCCTACAGTGGAAACCCCCCAAAATTTACCTTATTCTGGAAAATAAACCCTTTAAGGAATATTTCAAGATGTGTAGTGAGCACTTTGTCCTCAAAGGGGATTCATGGAATTTGCTGTGAAAATGAAAAATTACAATTTTTTCACGAAAATTTTTCTTTAGGCCCAGGTTTTTCACTTTCACAAGGGGGAACTGGCAAAATGCACCCCTTAATTTATTGCTCATTTTCTCCTGATTACAGCAATACCCATATGTGGTAAGGAGCACCAAATGGCATTTGGAAGGCAGATTTCACCGGAATAATTGACAGGCGCCATCTTGCAATTGAACACACCCTGAGGTACCCCTAGATTGGAAACCCCCAAAAAGTGACCCCATTCTGGAAACCACACCCCTCAATGAATGTTTCAAGATGTGTAGTGAGCACTTTGACCCATCAGGCGTTTCACAGAATTAGGAAATGCTTGGCTGAGAAAAAAAAAAATACAATTCCTTCCAGGAAAAGTTGCTTTACACCCACATTTTTCACTTTCACAAGGGGTAACAGGACAAAATGCACCCCATATTTTGTTCCCCATTTCCCCCGAATACGCCAACACCCCATATGTGCTCAGAAATTTATGTATGGGTTCATAACAGGGCTCTAGAATCAAACAGCTAAATATGGATTTTGCTGACCTGAATTGGCAGACATTTATTTTAGGTGCCATGTTTCATTCAATAAATTCCTGAGGTCCTCAGAAATTAAAAAAACAAACAAGAAGTGACCCCTTTTCGGAAAGAGAACCCCCGTACGAACATTTTAAGTGGTAGAAAGGTTACTTTTCAGAAAACAGGTGACTCACAGAAGGCAGAAATACTAGAGAAAGCATTTTAGAGCACACATTTGTAAAAATGAAAAATTACTAGCAGACCCCAATTTTTCACTTTCACAAGGGGTTAAAGGAGAAAATGCACCCCAGTATATGTTCCCCATATTCTCCCTATTTTGCAAACACCCCATATGTCCTTGTAGTCTGTTGTATTGGCGCACACCAGGGCTCTAGAGGCAAAGTGCAAAAAATTGTTTTTGCAGGCCTGAATAAACAGACATGTATTTTAGGTGCCCTGTTGCATTAAATACATTTCCTGAGGTCCCCAGAAATGAAAACCCCCAAGAAGTGACCCCATTTCGGAAAGAGAACCATTGTACAAACATTTAAAGTGGTAGAAAGGGTACTTGTCAGCAAACAGGTGAACAGAAGGCAGAAATACTAGAGAAAGCATTTCAAAGCACACCTTTGTGAAAATGAAAAATTACTAGCAGACCCCAAATTTTCACTTTCACAAGGGGTTTAAGCAGAAAATGCACCCCAGTATGTGTTCTCCATTATGGATTTTGTAGGCCTGAATAAACAGACATGGATTTTAGGTGCTATGTCGCATGTAAAAAGATTCCTGAGGTCCACAGAAATTAAAAACCCGAAGAAGTGATCGCATTTTGGAAAGAGCCCCCCCGTACGAACATTTTAAGGGGATAAAAGGTCACTTTTGACCAAACAGGTGTATTACAGAAATTAATATGTAGTGGTTGGTGAAAAGTGGACATGTAAGCTCTGTGCACAAAATCAGTTATAAGGTGGTAAAATTACAGGGTACATCAAGGATGAAATTATTCCATGGATGAGTGATAGATTCTGAAACAATCCTCAAT
The DNA here is from genome assembly GCF_905171765.1 of Bufo bufo. Taxonomy (NCBI): domain Eukaryota; kingdom Metazoa; phylum Chordata; class Amphibia; order Anura; family Bufonidae; genus Bufo; species Bufo bufo. The sequence goes on along the minus strand of NC_053394.1, from coordinate 366,466,556 downwards.
GCATAGGCCAGGTTTTTCAGGGCAGGTTTCGCAATGGTGAATGGTGTCTTTCCTTATCCCCCTTTTGGAACACACCCTGCATCTTTTTTGGGTCCTTTCCTTTCTCGCTGTTTGGGGGACTTCACCAGGAAAATGTTGACCTGGTACAACTCGGGCACCGTAACGTGCAGAAGTACTGGGGCCCTCGATTGCTTGGTTAGAAAAAAATGAGGGCCTTTATCACCACCTCTTGAAACTGTAGGAATGTTCTTGGATGGCCTCTAGATTTAAAAAGCACAAACGTATTGTACAGCGCCATCTGTACTGGGTGCACGGCCAGCTTTTTGTACCACACTTTTGTTTTTTGTGTGGCATTGTAGGGCTTTGGAACTTGATCTGCAAGATCAACCCCCCAATGTGTTTATTGTAGTCTAGGATGCAGTCTGGCTTGGGGACAGTGGTTGTGGTACCTCGTACAGCAGCAGGGGAGCTTGTGTTAGTGAATGGTACTTAACCACCAACATATTTTCATTGAGGAGAGCATGGCTTTCTCCTTTTCTTAGTGGGTGCCCTAACAGGGATCTAGGGAGGCCTCTCTGATTTTTGCGTTCTGTGCCACACGCCACAGTACCTCTGGAAGCTAGAGACTGGAACAATGGTAGACTCGTGTAGTAATTATCCGCGTAGAGATGGTAACTCTTATCCAGCAGTGGGTGAAGTAAGTCCCACACTATCTTCCTACTAACTCCTAGGACGGGGGGTCATTCTGGGGGTTCAATCTGGATGTCACTCCCTTCATAAATCGGAAACTTGTGAGTGTACCCAGAGCTACTCTCACAGATTTTATAAATTTTTATGCCATACCTTGCCCGCTTGCTGATCAGGTACAGGTGGAATCTTATCCTCCCTTAGGAGAAAAAAAGGAAAACAAAAATCAGCAAAAAAAAGTCTCTTCTGCACAAAAAAAATAGCTGTGAAAACTGAGCAGATGCGATCAGTAATGGACACTACTAATCGGTGCTCAGTGGTTGCAAAATGCACGCACGCAGATGGTGCGTTCGTGCAAAATCCTAAACTGACACTAACTGAAATTGATTTATATATATATAAAACGAACTACCTACCACTAACCGCAACTCTTTTTTTCTCACCCAAAAATATTTTTAAAAAAATACTCAAAATGAGCACACTACTTATCGGTGCTCTGCAGCACGCACACACACAAATGGTGCATGTGTGAAAAACTGTAGTATAAAAAATTCACTACAGTGCTTGGTGGTTTTAAAATGCACGCAGATGGTACATTTGTGTAAAATCCTAAACTGATGCTAACCGAAATATATATATATATAACTGCAGGGACAGGGACGGAGGGTGGTTTAGGGATCTAGGGATCTAGAACTGCTGAAAATGGGGGAAAAAATCACTACAGCAGTTCAAGATATTCTTCTTCTTTTCTTATTTCTTCTTCTTTACAGGAACAGTTGAAGTCACAGTGGTGGTGCACCACAAGTCTCAGCAACCCAACAGCAGCACAGAGGGGCACAGAACCTCTCTGCATGCAGTCACCAGCTAGAATGGCTGCATGCAGGGAAGTTTAACTGCCATTGGCTGGAGCGTTGTTCCAGCCACTAGCAGTGCTGGCAGCGGACGCCAAACACTGGTGGGGACGCCAAACACTGGTGTCCCCTGCTTGACCCAGGGGGGACAGGTGCTGACAAGTTCAGCACCAGTCACCCTTGTACAAACCATGTTCCACACCCCTGCAGCTTCCTGGATGAATGAAAAATCATCCGGAGCTGCGATCACCCGGTCTGCAGAAATCGGCCAATCGCAGCGATCGATGTTGCAGGGGGGGCGGAAAAAACTCCCTGTACCCCTAGGGAAGATGGCTGCCTGCCGTCCTGAGCAGCCATTGTCACCCGGTCAGCTGTACTGCGCTGGTATTTTGTACCTAGTTTTCAGTGCCGTACAGCTACACCTGAGAATATGTGAATATTTCCCCCAGCACCAGGAGAATTGTTCTCAGAGAGCAATTACGAATCTATTGATGCTGAGCATCACATCACTTGAATAGAAGATAATAGAGACAACTGGTGAAAAATTGTTGCTTTAGGATATAAAAAAAATTGGATTAAAGAATCAGCAACTTTTATTGTTAGACAAGAATGATAAAGCTGGCAAGAGGGAGACCTCATAGATATAATATCGTAATACCTTTGGTTGTACAACATTTTTGCAATATTTTTTGTGACAGCATAGAACATAATGCGATTTCCTAACATGTGTGGCAAAGAAATGTTGGTTTTGTAGGAGTTTTTGTTCTTTCCTTGTGGGTTTTGTTTTATTTATGCAGACAAAGACTTGCAACATTGAATACATTTCTGTCAATTATAGTGTAAAACGGTCTGTTGAGGTTAACTGGCAGTTTTGACTATGGCCTGTTTCACACCGCCGCTATGAGTTCTGGAAGGCTGTTGCGGCAGAGAACAACTTGCTGCTGATTTCTGGATCCGGTATTGCCAGCTGTTACCGGAATGCCCGACGGCCCCATTAACTAATAGAGGTCCGGGAGATACAGTTAGGTCCATAAATATTGGGACATTGACACAATTCTAACATTTTTGGCTCTATACACCACCACAATAGATTTGAAATGAAACTAACAAGATGTGCTTGAACTGCAGACTGTCAGCTTTAATTTGAGGGTATTTACATCCAAATCAGGTGAACGGTGAAGGAATTACAACAGTTTGCGTATGTGCCTCCCACTTGTTAAGGAACCAAAAGTTATGGGACATAATAATAATCATAAATCAAACTTTCACTTTTTAATACTTGGTTGCAAATCCTTTGCAGTCAATTACAGCCTGAAGTCTGGAGCGCATAGATATCACCAGACATTGGATTTCATCCCTGGTGATGCTCTGCCAGGCCTCTACTACAACTGTCTTCAGTTCCTGCTTGTTCTTGGGGCATTTTCCCTTCAGTTTTGTCTTCAGCAAGTGAAATGCATGCTCAATCGGATTCAGGTGAGGTGATTGACTTGGCCATTGCATAACATTCCACTTCTTTCCCTTAAAAAACTCTTTGGTTGCTTTTGCTTTGGGTCATTATCCATCTGCTCTGTAAAGCTCCGTCCAATGAGTTCTGAAGCATTTGGCTGAATATGAGCAGATAATATTGCCCGAAACATTTCAGAATTCATCCTGCTGCTTTTGTCAGCAGTCACATCATCAATAAATACAAGAGAAGCAGTTCCATTGGCATTCATTCATGCCCACGCCATGACACTACCACCACCATGCTTCACTGATGAGGTGGTATGCTTAGGATCATGAGGAGTTCCTTTCCTTCTCCATACTCTTCTCTTCCCATCACTATCTTGATCTTGGTCTCATCTGTCCATAAGATGTTGTTCCAGAACTGTGAAGGCTTTTTTTAGATGTCGTTTGGCAAACTCTAATCTGGCCTTCCTGTTTTTGAGGCTCACCAATGGTTTACATCTTGTGGTGAACCCTCTGTATTCACTCTGGTGTAGTCTTCTCTTGATTGTTGACTTTGACACACATACCCCTACCTCCTGGAGAGTGTTCTTGATCTGGCCAACTGTTGTGAAGGGTGTTTTCTTCACCAGGGAAAGAATTCTTCGGTCATCCACCACAGTTGTTTTCCGTGGTCTTCCGGGTCTTTTGGTGTTGCTGAGCTCACCGGTGTGTTCCTTCTTTTTAAGAATGTTCCAAACAGTTGTTTTGGCCACGCCTAATGTTTTTGCTATCTTTCTGATGGGTTTGTTTTGTTTTTTTCAGCCTAATGATGGCTTGCTTCACTGATAGTGACAGCTCTTTGGATCTCATATTGAGAGTTGACAGCAACAGATTCAAATGCAAATAGCACACATGAAATTAACTCTGTACCTTTTATTTGCTCATTGTAATTGGGATAATGATGGAATAACACACACATCTGGCCATGGAACAGCTGAGAAGCCAATTGTCCCATTACTTTTAATCCCTTAACAAGTGGGAGGCACATATGCAAACTGTTGTAATTCCTACACCGTTCACCTGATTTGGATGTAAATACCCTCAAATTAAAGCTGACAGTCTGCAGTTAAATCACATCTTGTTAGTTTCATTTCAAATCCATTGTGGTGGTGTATAGAGCCAAAAATGTTAGAATTGTGTCGATGTCCCAATATTTATGGACCTGTCTGTATGGTCGTTACCTGGAAAGTACGTATGCCGGGATTCGCCCTGGTAAAACAACTGCATGCACAGCCTGACGGAACGCCCTATGGCTAGATAGGTCTAGCACTAGGTAGGGACTGGGGAGAACAGTATAAACATACCTTTTGTGAAGATTTTATCATCAGTAGTAGTATGATTATGAATTTTTATTCCGCCAGATGCTGCTCCTTAGGTGCAATGGAGATGGAGCTTCTCTGTGATGTGCACACTGCATTTAACTGCTTCACAGCCACTCCCCTCTTCTGTGAGTGACAGTTATAGTGGCCTATCTGATGCTAAAGCAGTCACTTCACAGTGAAGTTCCACCTCCACTGCACTTAAGGCGCAGAATCTGGCAGAACAAAAGGCTGTACTCACACCACTTCTGCCCAAAAGGGGGAGAATATAATGGTAGGTTCCAATCTAACTAAAAATCTCCCTCTGCTAGATACACCGCCACCTATTGGACAACCAGGCAAAGTGCATTAAACACAATACATAAGTTACATAGCAATGTTAATAAGGCACAGTATAAGAGGAGCTGGAAATAAATATACAGGTGACATTTTTGGTTAGCCATTAGGGACATAGCAGGGTGTAAGAATGGTAGTTCCTGCTCTGGGGTACTGTATATATACCAACTTTTAGGGCAATTGGAGCAACTTCGGTTCGTCCAAATCAAACTTTGGGTCCAAATCAAACTTTTTAAAAAATTATGCGAACTGGACCCAAAACAGATCTCAACTTGGGCAGCACGGTAGCTCAGTGGTTAGTACTGGTGCCTTGCAGCGCTGGAGTTCTAGGTTTGAATCCGACCAAGGACAACATCTGCATGGAGTCTGTATGTTCTCCCCGTGATTGCGTGGGTTTCCTCCGGCTACTCTGGTTTTCTCCCACACTCCAAAGACATACTGATAGAGACCTTAGATTGTGAGCCCCATTGGGGATAGTTGGATGCTAATGTCTGTAAAGAGCTGCAGAATATAATAGCGCTATATAAGTGCATAAAATAAATAAATAAACTGGTTTACTCATCTGTACTGTAGACAGTAATCTTTTCATATGTGCAGAGAGGCCTGCGCGCCAAAGTTGTCTTTTAAAAAAATTCTGTTTGTGAATGTCGTCTGTAATGCTGTCCTGACGAAGGGGGCACTCCGAACTTAAAACGCGCAGACCTGTATTAATAAAGAATTACTGTTCACTTATACCTACCTGGTACCACGTTCCTGCGACAGCGCCGACATAGAGGTTATGATTTTCTCCTTCTTCTTCTCTATGATTACTTTAACAAGTGGAAGAGATTTAGGTAACAGACTAAAGAATAAATGTCTAATTGGTGGGTGTGAAGCCCGCAGATCACCAGAAAAGTGATCAATTCAATTGGGAAACAGCAGACCTCTATTATTGTGATCAGTGGAAATCCCAACAGTCAGGCCTCGTTCACATTTTCGTGTCAGTGTCACATCCGTGAAAAAAGCGTACGTGTTTCATCCGTGAAGCTGTCCGTGAAGGATCCGTGGTTGGTCCGTGTGTCCTTTTTTATCATTCGTGTGTCATCCATAATTAACTGCTCAGCTCAGCTGAAAATTAATTTCCAAAGAATCTCCTATTAGACTTTGGTGAAAAAAGGACCCTACACGGACACAACACAGATATGTGTCAGTGATTTTCACTGACCCATAGACTTCAATGGGCGTGCTTGGTCTCCATCACGAATCAAAGTAGTGCATGTCCCCGTGATTGTTTTACTGACCCACAGTCAGTAAGAAAAAAATACTGAAATGTGAAACATTGAAATCAGTGAAAAATGGAAATGTGAACGAGCCCTCAGACCCCGCAGATCTAAGATTTATCCCCCCAACGGCCCAATTGGACATGGTGAGGGCAGAGTACTTACCTGTTCCCCCAACATTTGGTTCCAGCTTCATGGGTTCTTCACTGTCTTCCCTGTGCTTCGGTCTCTGCATTTGACATAGATGAGGGTCACATGCAAAGCTGTTGCCGAAGGCTGGTTATAGTGGAGACATATCTCCCAAGCAGCACGTGACTGCACTTGAGGACACATTACTGCTGTGGCCAGTCACTGGATTCAGTGGTGAACATGACCGCATCCCATGCCAGAAGTTTACATGCAGGGACCGAAGCACAGTGACGACAGCGGTGGACCCACAGAACCAGAACTGAGCATCAAGGATCAAGTAAGAATGGTTCCATTGACAGGTCCCATTGAAGTTTCACCACCCCTTTAAGGACCATGCAGAACCTAAATTTTTTGAAAGCCAAAATATATTAATTTTTTATCTCCTAGGATTACATTATAGCAGTCTTTTTACTGTCATTACTGTTGCTTTGAATGTGCTACTAGGTATGTTTTCTGCTTTGTTCATAAAAGAAATGTAAATCACCAATCTCATTAGGTTCAGAGGTTCAGTATGCATGCCTACTGCTGTACTGACTTGTTAAAGAAATTTATTTTATTGAAATTAATGCGTTGATGACTTTGCTTCATAGATATATTCGTAATGATATGGAAAGGGAATAATAAAATAAATAACCCAGGTAAGTTTACTTTCTTCAATATTAATTAATGGTAATCAGGACAGAATTTTTCTTTCTTTTGGGAACAAAAATTTTCAAGTATTTTTTCCCCACCGATTTTTTTTCACTGTTCTTTTGTATCCTGGAGAGTGCAGTCTTAGCTTAAATTTTATTTTACTACTAGTGATGTCCTGCATAGGCAATATTTGTTTTTGCGATATTTCACTAATTTTTCACATAATATTCACAATAAATTCACAAATTCTAGAATTTGTGATCTCCAGTCATTGTGTTCACGATTGCGCAAATTGGCACTAATGGTGCGCATATTTTTTGAGTAATACATGCAGCTTCATATTCTATCAGGTCTGAGTAGATATTACTGATTGGTGCACTAAGTATTGTGGTGACGTCACAGCACTATGTCTGTAGCATGTATGTATGGAAAGCAGAGAAACAGTAATTCCTATCACACTACCTAACACCCTGCACTGGAACCAGCTACACTATATCACGATCTAACCTACACTGACTATCTCCCACTATCTGTATTATATATATGAGCTAACCATCTAATGTAATTGGAAAAGGAATAGGATCCAGATAAAAGCACAGAGCACAGCAATGTCACTGCTCTCTCTCTCTCTCTCAGAACTGCAAAAAAAAAAAGGCAGAAAATGGCTGCTGGCGAGTTTCTTATATAATAAAGGAGTAGGAAACTTTCCTATTGGTTGCTTGGGATGTTGCTAAGCTGAGACAAAGATATTGCAGCCTTCTCATTTGTCCACAAGCAAGAAGGGGAGTTACTGATGAAAAGAAAATGCTGAATATTTGCGATTACGAATATATAGCACTATATTCTACATCTTTGCGAATTCTCTAAGTGACAATATTCACGATAAAAATTTGCGATTAGAATATTCGCGATCAACACTATTTACTACATAGGGAAGCTTTAAATTTGATAATTATGGAGAAAGTTCAAGGTACTTCTTGCCATAAAATGGAATTTTGTAAGTAAAAAAAATGTTTTCTATCAGGGAAACGTATATAAATCAGACAATGTAAAGCTCAATAAAATTGTTGTCAAACTAAACTATAGAGGCTGATATTGTGACAGGCGCAGCACTATGAAGTGCCTTTTGCACTGTGGCATTAGAAGAATTTTGGTATCTGACTTTTAGTCTAACCAGACTGTCTATTACTCTGTAATTCCTCTAGCGCCGTTCTATGGAAACAGTAGGTTTAAAGAGCACACCAAATGCTTGAAATAACTTTTTATTAACTTCAAATTTTCTTCATATAACACTGCCGCCTCCGCAGCAGATAGTCCATGTACATAACACGTGTTGAAAAGATATCACAAAATGGCGCTATGCCTAAGATGGTGGTTCAACTGTTCAATCTTGTCATTCAACATAAAATAGTAGATATATTTCTCTCTTGAGTATCTGTACTCTCACTTTAAGCTATTTAAGCACTTTATGCTCTCTCTGAGAGGTATATCTGAGGTCTAACTAATAGTTCAACTTGCAGTATGCAGTTAGCAGTGACTATTTGCAGATTGGTTGAGTATGATTTTGTATGGTTGTATGCAATTTAGATTGCAATATGTTTGTATGGTATTTGTAGTAGTTCACAGTTTGCAACTGTAGCTTGCAATTTGCAATTTGTATTTGTACTTTGCAATTGAATTTGTATGGTTGCAATCGGTGGAACTGTAAGTAAACACATATATATCTAGTTCAGTATACAGTTCTCAACACAATACTAACAATATGAACATTATATAACTTGTTTTAAACACCTATATTGGCCTCTTGTCCCCATGCAACTAAGCTCTCAGTGGAGTAAATGTCTCTTCAGTTCCTGTCTCTGGTGAATAATGATTCTAGCAGCAGGAGCTGGGGGAATTTCCAGACAGGCTGTGTGTGAGGCTGGCTGTGATTGGTGAAAACTCTTGCTGTATGATAAGCTGGCTGTGATTGGTCTAGACTTCTGCCCAGCAACAACAGATTAACACTATGCTTTCTGTTGTTTTTACTGTGTCACTGAGCTTACCTTACACTATAAAATGAATATTAAAGGCATATTATCTTTTCTGCTTCTGTAAACACAAAATATAACAGTTATATGACATCCAAAACATGATGTCACAGTAAATAACTCTGCTTTTGTCTTTAACACATAAACATAGGAACTGCACTAAGTCTATTGGCAGTTCTAGCTGTATAAACATATAAGCCATATTAGCAACCTAGGACAGGTCTTAGCTGGCCAGCTACACTCCCACCAAAATTACCTATAATTCTTTTCTCTTAGTGGTAGGACTTGAACATGAATTTGAGGAATCCATCAGGTTCTCAATTTCCAAGTGTCTTTTATCACTCTCAAGTAGAACAACTAACTTCTGTATAGGACGTTCCAACTTGAGTGGAGTAGTGAGACGTTTTCCTTTTTTGTCAAGTTTTGAGCCTCCTATTTGTAATAACACTCTTCTTACTAGTTTGTCTTCATCCTCTTGAACTTCGAGAACTTTGGGCAATTTACATTGACTTCTCGGTAAATCTTCTTCTTTCACTAACACTATGTCACCAACTTGGACATTTCTTCTGGGTGTTTGCCATTTACTTCTTAGCATAAGATTGGCTAAGTACTCTTTCCTCCATCTATTCCAAAACTGTTCTGATAGATATTGAACTGTTCACCATCTCCTTCTGGCATATAAATCCTCTTTGGTGAACTTGCCAGGCGGTGGCTGTATGTAATCAGACTTAAGGTGAAGTAGATGGTTGGGAGTTAAAGGTTCCAAACTTGTTGTGTCGTTGATATTATCAACTGTAAGTGGACGACTGTTAACAATAGACATTACTTCATAGAATAGGGTCCTAAGTGAAGCATCATCTATTCTTCCGGCGCTCTTTTTCAACACTGAACTTAACACAATTTTCACAGTTCTGATTTGTCTTTCCCAAACTCCTCCTGTATGACTTGCATGTGGAGCATTCATATAAAAATCACACTGTTTCTCTAACAAATACTCAGTTACCTTTTCTTTATTGATCTCTTTTAGAGCTTTCTTCAATTCATTCTTTGCTCCGACAAAATTAGATCCTTGGAAAGATCTAAGCTCTCTGATGGTACCTCTAATGGCTATGAAACATCTTAAGGCATTGATGAATGTGTCAGTTGACATATCTTCTAACATTTCCAGGTGAATTGCTCTGGAGCTCAGACATTTAAATATTAGTTCATATCTCTTGTACTCCTTGCGGTTCTGTTTGGTGATGAATGGGCCAAAACAATCCATTCCGCTATAAAGAAATGGTGGGGATGGGTTCACACGATCTACCGGTAAATCTGCCATTCTTTGTTCTTCGGTAGGTCTAGGTGCCTTTCTGCAGACTACACATTTACTTATATACTTTGCTATAACTTTGCTTTCTTTCACAATACAGTAACCACCTAGCATAGTCTCTCATAAAAAGCTTTTTCATTCTACTTCTTGCTTTAACTTCATCATAGTTTGCTGCAGATGATAGTTCATGAGTTTTACTAAATCTTTAGTGACCGCAGTACATGTGTCCATGTTCCCTACAATATCCTGGGAAGGTGTCGTAAACGATCGCAGGTTGACATATGCTGCCATAAGCTCTGATTCAGATTCTTCTAACGTCTCTACCATATCACTCAAGTTCCCTTTTATACTTTCTTGCTTTAGCTTTTTACGAATGTCTTTAATGTATAATTTCCATTTAGCATACATTCTGGCAAACTTTCTTCCTTTCAGTTCTACTTGCTCCAAATTTTCCAGCATCTTTGGGGTTGGTTTTCTGGCACGTTATGAACGTTTTAGTTAATCTGTTTGGGCTATATTTGTTTGAGGCAAGACTAATGCTGCATCAGACTCATCTACCTAAGACAGATTCCCTTGCTCTTCCCCCTATACTCTATCTATCTTTGTATCCTCTAACAGTGGCATGGTAATAATAGGTTCAGACATTTTACTTTAAATGCAATACTGACAATCAATACGAATATTAAGAGTCCTTTCACTTTAAATGCAATACTGATGCAGAAATAAATGACAAATGCAGAAATAAATGACTGTCACTTTAAATACAACAGCGATAAATGCAGGCAATTAATTACTTTTACTTTAAATGCTTTAGAGTCCATATACTACAAACTGTCCTTTGTTTTTATTTAAAGTCTCTTATTTCTGAACACAAAAAATGTCTCTTTATGCCAAAGCCTATATGCAATGATAAGTAATAAAAGGAAAGCTCTGACCTTATTCTGAAGAGCAGGATACTGCGATCTGAAGGTTGCTGAAACAAATGTCTGTCTTAAAGGAAACTTATCTTTTCTTGATGTAATGCGATGCTCTGCGCTGACTTGCGTTGCTCTGTGCAGACTTGCGATGTTCTGCGCTGAGTTGAGATGCTATATGCAGACTTGAGATTCTCTGTGATGACTTGCGATGCACTGGCCTGGATACGCTGCTGCAGGCTTTGGGCCTAGTAGCGGGAAACTAACTTACTGCAGTACGTGGTCTCTCCATGAAGCCCCCCTCCCCCAGTAATTTTTTTGCAACCCCTTCCTTTCAGGCCGCCCCCATTCCTGTGGCTAGTAAAGATCGCTCTCAGACCAGCGCCGGCAGCTGTTCCATCCGTTTTCTACACTGTCTATACTGTCGCTGTATATAATTTCATTGTGTAATACTGTTGAGGGGGCCCCGACAAAATCTTTTAGTCCTCCTCCTCCTGGATGGGCCCCTTCTGGGTCAGGGCCCCAAAGCAGCCTCTTCCCCTGCTCGCTCTTTCTCTGACTATCTTGCCTTTGCCGTTCTGCCACTTTAAGAGTCGGCTGCAGTTTGACTAATGCACACGTTCTATGGCCTCTATGGTAGCTCCGCTGAGGTGTCTTTGCTTGCTCACTCAGGGAACAGTTGCTGCGCGGCGGTATATGCTGGCGCTCCGCTGCTCTAATGCACTCTTTACTGTGCAAGTTGAGGAGCGCTATCGCTTTGCCCTCTGAGGGCTATAGTTCCACTGTGGCAGGCGCAGCACAATGAAGTGCATTTTGCGCTGTGGCATTAGAAGAATTTTGGTATCTCTGACTTTTAGTCTAACCAGACTGTCTATTACTCTAGCGCGATTCTATGGAAACAGTAGATTTAAAGAGCACACCAAATGCTTGAAAAAACTTTTTTATTAACTTCAACTTTACTTCATATACTGTACAGTCAGGTCCATACATATTGGGACATTTCTATACTACACCACAATGGATTTGAAATGAAATGAACAAGATGTGCTTTAACTGCAGACTGTCAGCTTTAACCACTTACCGTCACACTAACGCCGAAAGGCGTCATCTCTGCGGCGCTCCCAGGTCACACTAACGCCGATTGGCGTCATCTCGCGTGAGCCGAGATTTCCTGTGAACGCGCGCACACAGGCGCGCGCGTTCACAGGAACGCATAGTGCACAAGTTCTTCTACAGCCTGCCGGCCGCGATCATTTGCTGGCAGGCTGTAGATTTTTGAATCGCCGAATGAAAAGGTTATGTCAGACGCTATTTTCAAAATAGCGTCTGATATAACTGCTGCCTGGTCCTCTGGTGGTCCCTTTTGCTTGGATCGACCACCAGAGGACACAGGCAGCTCAGTAAGTAGCACCAAACACCACACTACACATTTACACATTACCCTGTCATTTATTAACCCCTTATTTAGCACCTGATCGCCCATATTAGACTCCCTGATCACCCTGATCACCCCCTTGTCCACCCCCTGTCACTGATCACCCCCCCTGTAAGGGTCCCTTATCACCGCTAGTTAGTTAGCCACTTGTTAGGTAGTTAGTGCCCACCGCACCGCAGTCACTGATTAGTCGCTGATTAGCGTCATCGCTGTCGCTAATCAGCACTAGTACTATATAGTATCTGTAAGTGATCAATACTGATCGCAATCAGATCTATATAAGTACATTAGGGTCACCTTAGGCTCTACAAAACGCAGTGTTCGCCCGATCAGGCCTGATCTTGCGTTCAGTCCGCTCCACCGCAGTGACAGAATTTTTTTTTCCTGATCACTGCAAAAACACGGTAAAATCGCTGCGCCGCTATAAAGATCACTTTTGAGCTTTTTGGATCTTTATTAGCGGTCGCAGCTTTACTTCGCAAGCACTCCTTTTTGCTAGGTAGGTTTGCTCTTTTTTCTGGGTAGTCTCAGAGGAATACCCCCTAAATTTAGTGAACCCAAAATGTCAAACAAGGGGTATTCCGCTGAAGAGGCCTACAGGATTCTGGCCCTGATGGATGAAAGCGATGGGGACGACTCACCCGCTGAATCCAGTGGTTCAGAATATGAACCTGTAGACAGCAGTGGCACTCTAACCGCTAGTGAGGATGACGAGGTAGAGGTCCCTGCTACGGCCAGACGTACCCGATCCCATGTCAGGGTTCTGCCTACCCTGCATGATGACCCTCATTTGCAGCAGAGTGGTGCTAGCGCTGATCTTGTTTATGGTGCGGCATACACCAGCAGCGCAGCACATCCTGGACCTTCTACCAGCACTGCCGTATTCCCTGGTGAAGATGGGCGAGCACCAGAAGGGCAGTTCCAGCTGGTACGGTGGCACGTGCAGTAACTCCCCTGTCGCAGCCACCGCGTTCACAGGCCCGTAGAACCCCTAGTCTCCCAGAGGTGCTGGCAAATCCCAATTGGCACTCCCCTGCTTCCGCCGCACCCGTATTGCCCCCTTTCACCGCCCAGTCTGGAGTTCGCGTGGAGACGGCTCATTTAGGATCGGCCCTTCAGTTTTTTGAGCTGTTCTTCACCGCGGATCTCTATGACCTAGTTGTGGCAGAAACCAACCGCTACGCCACACAGTATGTAACCGCCAATCCGGAAAGCTTCTATGCCCAGCCTTACTGGTGGAAACCAGTCACAGTTTCAGAGTTTAACATTTTTTTGGGCCTTATCCTCAGCATGGGTCTAACTAAAAAAAATGTATTGCGGTCATATTGGTCTAAAGACCCAATACATTACATGCCCATGTTCTCTGCTGCAATGTCCAGGGCACGTTTTGAGGTCATCATGTGCTTTATGCATTTTACGGACAATAGCACCTGTCATCCAAGAGGCCACCCTGCTTATGACCGGCTCCACAAAATTCGGCCCCTCATGGACCATTTGTCATCCAGATTTGCAGATGCGTATACCCCTAATCAAAACATCTGCATAGACGAGTCCCTAGTACATTTTACCGGGCGCCTTGGCATAAAACAGTACTTCCCCAGCAAGCGCGCCCGTTATGGGGTCAAACTGTATAAGCTCTGTGAAAGGGCCACAGGCTATACATATCGTTTTAGGGTCTATGAGGGAAAAGACTCAAAACTGGAGCCGGTCGGATGTCCTGACTACCTGGGGAGCAGTGGCAAGATTGTTTGGGACTTGGTGTCACCCTTACTCCACAAGGGGTACCACTTATACGTGGACAATTTTTACTCAAGCGTGGCCCTCTTTCGGCACTTACATCTAGTCGGAATTCAATGCTGTGGCACCGCGCGACCTAGTCGCCGGGGCTTCCCCCAACGGCTCGTTAGTACCCGACTTGCACGGGGGGAGAGGGCTGCCCTGTGTGACCAAGAACTGCTCGCGGTGAAGTGGAGGGACAAGAGGGATGTTTACCTTCTGTCCACCATTCACGCAGACACGACTGTCCAAATTGAACGGGCAACTGGAGTCATTGTGAAACCCCTCTCTGTCCATGACTATAACCTTCACATGGGAGGGGTGGACTTCAATGACCAGATGTTGGCTCCCTATTTAGTTTCCCGACACACCAGACGCTGGTATAAAAAGGTGTCTGTATATTTAATTCAATTGGCGATGTATAATAGTTTTGTTCTCTACAGTAAGGCTGGGAGAACAGGATCCTTCCTAAAATTCCAGGAAGAGATCATTTCGGTACTCCTGTATCCAGGAGGGTCCGTGCCCCAAGGCCCTGATGTAGTGAGCCGGCTACATGGCAGACACTTCCCGTCTGTCTATCCTGGTACCCCAACTCAACGTTCCCCAAGAAAAAGATGTCGTGTCTGCAGCAGGGCTGGAATAAGGCGTGACACCACCGTTTTTTGTCCTGACTGTCCTGACCAGCCTGCCCTATGCATAGGGAAGTGTTTCCGCAAGTTCCACACTCAGGTACACTATTAGTGTAGGGATCGCGTGACACAGGACAGGCACACAGGGCTATTAGGGCCCTTTCACACAGAGCTGCCACAAACCTCTCCTTTCACCTGGGACAAAGTGCATAATGTACTTTGCCACATCTCTGGGCGATTTGCGCTTTGCACATTGTCCCATGGGGAAGGAGAGGTTTGTCCTATAAAGGTAAAAAAACAAAAAAAAAAAAAATCACCGGTAAGCAAAAAGTTATTGTTCTGTTTCAAAAGTTTATAAAAGTTAATGTTCTCTAAAGTTAATGTTAATAAATTTATTGCGTTGCGGCCAGTTTTTTTTTTTGACCTTCTAGGTGGACCAAGCGATCGACTAGCTGCAGCACTGATGTGCATTCTGACAGAAGCATTGCGCTGCTGTTAGATTACACACAAGTCGGTGTATGCGGCGCTGCAAGACGAGATTTCTCCTCTGCAGTAAAAGATACGTTTGCCGAGGCATATGAGCTGAGGAGGCGGCGGTGTTCATATACTTTGGCAAACACTTTGTATATATAAAAAAAATTAAAAAATCCCGGCAATGATTTATTTATCCACATCGATTGATGTGAATGGATAAATCTGGTTTGCCAGGGCATACGAGCTAAGTGGGTATGGATGTTGGGCGGAGCTCCTATGTCCTGGCAGACGCCTTTCCCCTCCTTTTTCTTTTTTTGGCAGAGATTTTTTCATCCACATTGATCGATGCGAATGAAGAAATCTGTGCCGTTCATTTTTTCTTTCAGCCCAGAGGCTGAACGGAAAAAAAAAATCTCATTACCCGTATGCTCAATATAAGGAGAATAGCAGAAACTCCTAATGCTGGCCATACATGTAATGATTGCGGAGACCCTTAAATGCCAGGGCAGTACAAACACCCCACAAATGACCCCATTTTGGAAAGAAGACACCCCAAGGTATTCGCTGAGGGGCATATTGAGTCCAGGAAAGATTGAAATTTTTGTCCCAAGTTAGCGGAAAGGGAGACTTTGTGAGAAAAAACGAAAAAAATCAATTTCCGCTAACTTGTGCCAAAAAAAATAAAAATTCTTTGAACTCGCCATGCCCCTCATTGAATACCTTGGGGTGTCTTCTTTCCAAAATGGGGTCACATGTGGGGTATTTATACTGCCCTGGCATTTTAGGGGCCGTAAAGCGTGAGAAGAAGTCTGGGATCCAAATGTCTAAAAATGCCCTCCTAAAAGGAATGTGGGCCCCTTTGCGCATCTAGGCTGCAAAAAAGTGTCACACATGTGGTATATCCGTTCTCAGGAGAAGTTGGGGAATGTGTTTTGGGGTGTCATTTTACATATACCCATGCTGGGTGAGAAAAATATCTTGGCAAAAGACAACTTTGTATAAAAAAATGGGAAAAGTTGTCTTTTGCCAAGATATTTCTCTCACCCAGCATGGGTATATGTAAAATGACACCCCAAAACACATTCCCCAACTTCTCCTGAGAACGGAGATACCACATGTGTGACACTTTTTTGCAGCCTAGGTGGGCAAAGGGGCCCACATTCCAAAGAGCACCTTTCGGATTTCACAGGTAATTTTTTACAGAATTTGATTTCAAACTCCTTACCACACATTTGGGCCCCTAGAATGCCAGGGCAGTATAACTACCCCACAAGTGACCCCATTTTGGAAAGAAGACACCCCAAAGTATTCGCTGATGGGCATAGTGAGTTCATGGAAGTTTTTATTTTTTGTCACAAGTTAGTGGAATATGAGACTTTGTAAGAAAAAAAAAAAAAATCATCATTTTCCACTAACTTGTGACAAAAAATAAAAAATTCTAGGAACTCGCCATGCCCCTCATGGAATACTTTGGGGTGTCTTCTTTCCAAAATGGGGTCACTTGTGGGGTAGTTATACTGCCCTGGCATTCTAGGGGCCCAAATGTGTGGTAAGGAGTTTGAAATCAAATTCTGTAAAAAATATAAAAAATATAAAAAGTTCTATGAACTCACTATGCCCATCAGCGAATACCTTAGGGTGTGTACTTTCCGAAATGGGGTCATTTGTGGGGTGTTTGTACTGTCTGGGCATTGTAGAACCTCAGGAAACATGACAGGTGCTCAGAAAGTCAGAGCTGCTTCAAAAAGCGGAAATTCACATTTTTGTACCATAGTTTGTAAACGCTATAACTATAACCCAAACATTTTTTTTTATCAAAGACATGTAGAACAATAAATTTAGAGCAAAATTTATATATGGATGTCTTTTTTTTTTGCAAAATTTTACAACTGAAAGTGAAAAATGTCATTTTTTTGCAAGAAAATCGTTAAATTTCGATTAATAACAAAAAAAGTAAAAATGTCAGCAGCAATGAAATACCACCAAATGAAAGCTCTATTAGTGAGAAGAAAATGAGGTAAAATTCATTTGGGTGGTAAGTTGCATGACCGAGCAATAAACCGCTAAAGTTGTGGAGTGCCGATTTGTAAAAAAGGGCCTGGTCACTAGGGGGGTATAAACCTGTGGTCCTTAAGTGGTTAATTTGAGGGTATTCACATCCAAATCAGGTGAACGGTGTAGGAATTACAACAGTTTGCATATGTGCCTCCCACTTGTTACAGGACCAAAAGTAATAGGACATAATAATAATCATAAATCAAATTTTCACTTCTTAAGGCTACTTTCACACCTACGTTCGGAGCTCCGCTTGTGAGTTCCGTTTGAAGGCTCTCACAAGCGGCCCCGAACGGATCCGTCCAGTCCTAATGCATTCTGAGTGGAGGCGGATCCGCTCAGAATGCATCAGTCTGGCAGCGTTTGTCCTCCGCTCCGCTCAGCAGACGGACACCTGAACGCTGCTTGCAGCGTTCGGGTGTCCGCCTGGCCGTGCGGAGGCGAACGGATCCGTCCAGACTTACAATGTAAGTCAATGGGGACGGATCCGTTTGAAGTTGACACAGTATGGCTCAATTTTCAAACGGATCCGTCCCCCATTGACTTTCAATGTAAAGTCTGAACGGATCCGTTTGCATTATCATGAACAAAAAAAAAAAAAAAACTTTTTTTTTTTTTTTTTTTTTTTGTTCATGGTAATGCAAACGGATCCGTTCTGAACGGATCCAAGCGTTTGCATTATAGGTGCGGATCCGTCTGTGCAGATACCAGACGGATCCGCACCAAACGCAGGTGTGAAAGTAGCCTAATACTTGGTTGCAAATCCTTTGCAGTCAATTACAGCCTGAAGTCTGGAACGCATAGACATTACCAGACGCTGGGTTTCATCCCTGGTGCTGTGCCAGGCTTCTACTGCAACTGTCTTTAGTTCCTGCTTGTTCTTGGGGCATTTTCCCTTCAGTTTTGTCTTCAGCAAGTGAAATGCATGCTCAATTGGATTCAGTTCAGGTGATTGACTTGACCATTGCATAACATTCCACTTCTTTCCCTTAATAAAACTCTTTGGTTGCTTTTGCAGTATGCTTTGAGTCATTGTCCATCTGGACTGTGAAGCGCTGTCCAATGAGTTCTGAGGCATTTGGCTGAATATGAGCAGATAATATTGCACGAAACATTTCAGAATTCATCCTGCTGCTTTTGTCAGCAGTCACATCATCAATAAATACAAGAGAACCAGTTCCATTGGAAGCCATACATGCCCACGCCATGCCACTACCACCACCATGCTTCACTGATGAGGTAGTATGCTTAGGATCATGAGCAGTTCCTTTCCTTCTCCATACTCTTCTCTCCTATCACTCTGGTGCAAGTTGATCTTGGTCTCATCTGTCCATAGGATGTTGTTCCAGAACTGTGAAGGCTTTTTTAGATGTCGTTTGGCAAACTCTAATCTGGCCTTCCTGTTTTTTGAGGCTCACCAATGGTTTACATCTTGTGGTGAACCCTCTGTATTCACTCTGCTGTAGTCTTCTCTTGATTGTTGACTTTGACACACATACCCCTACGTCCTGGAGAGTGTTCTTGATCTGGCCAACTGTTGTGAAGGGTGTTTTCTTCACCAGGGAAAGAATTCTTCAGTCATCCACCACAGTTGTTTTCCGTGGTCTTCCGGGTCTTTTGGCGTTGCTGAGCTCACCGATGAGTTCCTTCTTTTTAAGAATGTTCCAAATTTTCCAAGATTGACCTGAAAGGGGCATACAATCTAATCCGAATCAAGGAGGGAGACGAATGGAAGACAGCGTTCAATACTCCGATAGGACACTTTGAATATCAGGTGATGCCTTTTGGACTCAGCAATGCCCCAGCTGTGTTCCAAAACTTAATGAACTATATTCTTAGGTAAATTTATTATTGTCTATCTTGACGACATTTTGATATTCTCTCCTGATTTCGAATCTCATGTGTCCCATGTCAAACAAGTATTAGAGGTGTTGAGGGAGAACCAGCTATCCGCTAAGCAAGAGAAATGTGTCTTTGGTGTACAGGAGATACTGTTTCTAGGGCATGTTTTGACTCCTCACGCCTTTAAGATAGATCCTGGTAAGGTTTTAGCAATTAAGGAATGGGTAAGGCCTTCATCCTTAAAGGCTTTACAACGTTTTTTGGGTTTCGCTAATTTCTACCGTAAATTTATCATGAATTTTTCTGTAATTGCTAAGCCATTGACCGACCTTACTAAGAAAGGAGCGGATTTGGAGAATTGGTCTACCAAGGCCATTTCTTCATTTGAAACATTAAAAAAGGCATTTAGTAGCGCTCCCATTCTGATCCAGCCTGATCAGGAGAGACCCTTTATTGTGGAGGTGGATGCGTCCGAGGACGGCACAGGAGCAGTCCTTTCACAAGGTCCTGCTAGCCTCATTAACCTGAGACCGTGTGCCTTCTTCTCTAGGAAATTCTCTCCCACGGAGAGAAACTACGACATAGGGAATAGGGAGCTGTTGGCCATTAAATGGGCATTTGAGGAGTGGAGACATTTTTTGGAGGGGGCAAGGCATCGAGTAACTGTTGTCACTGACCATAAAAACCTAATGTTTCTCGAGTCCGCTAAGAGGTTGAATCCCCGACAAGCCCGATGGGCTCTGTTTTTTACCCGTTTTGATTTCTCCATTACGTTCAGGCCGGGAAGTAAAAATGTGAAGGCAGACGCATTATCTCGGAGCTTCCATGCTTTTCAACCCACTGAGTCGCCGCCTGAATCCATCCTACCAGCAAACATCTTCTTAGCGGCTCTAACCCAGGATATCTCGGCTCGCATTAAGGCTGAACAACATCTGGCACCGGCATCCACCCCAACAGATAAGTTGTTTGTTCCCGTACAATTTCGTCTCCAGCTGTTGGGTGAGTGTCACGATTCTGCCTTTTGTGGACATCCGGGTATTGAGGGCACTAAGGATCTGGTTTCTAGATCTTATTGGTGGCCCACTCTGACCAGGGATGTCAAGTCCTACGTGTCAGCCTGTGAGGTTTGTGCCAGGTCTAAGACACCTAGGACTCGCCCTGCTGGTAACCTACGACCCCTACCCATTCCCAGTAGACCCTGGTCCCATATCTCGATGGACTTTATAACTGACCTACCGCTGGCGGAGGGTAAGACTGTGGTTTAGGTAGTGGTCGATAGGTTTAGCAAGATGGTTCATTTCATTCCCCTGTCTAAACTTCCGAATGCTAAAACCCTGGCGTCTATTTTTGTGAGAGAGATTGTTCGTTTACATGCCATCCCGGAAAACATTGTTTCGGACAGGGGTGTGCAGTTGTGTCCAAATTCTGGAGGGCCTTCTGTCAAAGATGTAAAATTTTGTTGTCTTTTTCTTCCGCCTACCATCCTGAGAGTAATGGGCAGACTGAACGCCTTAATCAGTCTGTGGAACAATTCCTGAGGTTGTATGTTGCTGATGACCAGCAATTATGGGTCAAATTCCTTCCGTTGGCTGAATTTGCTCTGAATAACCGTGTCAATTCTTCTGCTGGGGTCTCCCCTTTCTTTTGTAACTATGGTTTTCATCCCCGTTTTCATTCTGGGTCGTCCGTCTCCTCCTCTAACCCTGAAGCTGATAAACTCTCCTCCGAACTGTGCACAGTTTGGGCCCGGGTTCAATCGAACCTAGAAAAGGCTCAAAGTTCTCAAAAACTCAAGGCCGATAGGAGACGTTCAAGGGGGGTGAACTTTCAGGTTGGGGATAAAGTATGGTTGTCCTCCAAGAATCTATCTCTCAAGGTAGCTTCTAGAAAATTTGCTCCTCGTTTTATTGGACCATATAAGATCACGGAGGTGATTAACCCGGTATCATTTAGGTTGGAGCTGCCTGAGTCATTCCACATTCATAATGTGTTCCATAAATCTCTACTTAAAAAATATTTTGAACCGGTAGTACCATCAAAAGCCTCGCCTCCGCCGGTTCTTGTTAATGATGCTGTCGAGTATGTGGTGTCTAAAATAGTGGATGTCCGGAAGGTGCGTAATTCCTTGCAGTACCTGATTCACTGGAAGGGGTATGGACCTGAAGAGAGATATTGGGTACCTGCCAGGGAGGTTCATGCTCCTAGACTTGTTCGTAAATTTCATTTAGAACACCCTGAAAAGCCATCACCTGAAGTCTTGGGTCCGGTCGCCCCTCGTAAAAGGGGGGGTACTGTCACGGGGTTCCGAAGGTGCACTCGGTCCCCCATCGCCCGCAGACCTGTTGCTTAGCTTTGGGAAAGAGGATCTGTGTTTGACCTCATTCCCAGGGCGGCTTTACTAGCTGGGTGGCTCCCTGCTCCTAAGTCTGCCTTGAGCGCCGAGCTGATCACTCGGTGCTCGACTGGTTGGTCTGTCGGTCATGTGACGCTGGCCACGTCACATGACCCTCACTCCCCACTATAAATACAGGCAGCCTGCTGGCTACAGGTTGCCTGTTAATTTCTAGGTTCCTGGCTATTTGTTGGACTGCTGAATACTTACCTGATCCTGTTCCTTGACCATCCTTTTGCCTGATCCTCCTGTACTGCGCATCCGTCCTGGTATTGTGACCTCGGCTCCCACCTGACTACTCTCTTAGGACTCCTCTTGTACTTCTCTGCTCTCTTGGTATTTGACCCCGGCTTCTCCTGACCATTCTTTGCTTAATCCTTTGTACTTTGTAGCTTTCCTGGTATTGACTCGGTCCGTTCACGTCCTGTTGTTTGTCTGTCTGTCTTCCCTGCACATATCCTAAGTTAGGGACTGCCGTCCAGTTGTCCCCTGTCATCAGGACTCGTGAGGCAAGTAGGCAGGGCCAGGGGTGAGGGTGGAGCGCAGTGGTCACTACCCTTCCCCCTGTGTGTGTGTGGACGTGACCGTTACACCAAACAGTTGTTTTGGCCACGCCTAATATTTTTGCTATCTCTCTGATGGGTTTGTTTTGTTTTTTTCAGCCTTATGATGGCTTGCTTCACTGATAGTGACAGCTCTTTGGATCTCATCTTGAGAGTTAACAGCAATAGATTCCAAATGCAAATAGCACACTTGAAATGAACTCTGGACCTTTTATCTCATTGTAATTGGGATAATGAGGGAATAACACACACCTGGCCATGGAACAGCTGAGAAGCCAATTGTCCCATTACTTTTGGCTCCTTAACAAGTGGGAGGCACATATGCAAACTGTTGTAATTCCTACACTGGTCACCTGATTTGGATGTAAATACCCTCAAATTAAAGCTGACAGTCTGCAGTTAAAGCACATCTTGTTTGTTTCATTTCAAATCCATTGTGGTGCTGTATAGAGCCAAAAATATTAGAATTGTGTGGATGTCCCAATATTTATGGACCTGACTGTAACACTGCCGCCTCCACAGCAAATAGTCCATGTACATAACACGTGTTGAAAAGATATCACAAAATGGAGGTATGCATAAGATGGTGGCTCAACTGTTCAATCTTGTCATTTAACATAAAATGGTGTATATATTTCTCTCTTGAGTATCTGTACTCTCACTTTAAGTTATTTAAGCACTTTATGCTCTCTCTGAGATGTACAGTGCCTTGCAAAAGTATTCACCTCCCTTGACTTTTTTCGTGTTTTGGTGCCTCACAACATGGAAGTAACATGGATTGTTTGAGGATTTGCATCATTTAATTTACAGAACATGCCCACAACTTTGAAGATGTGTTTTTTGTTTTTTTATTGTGAAGCAAGCAACAAATAGGACAAAATAACAGAAAAAGTAAATGTGCATAACTATTCATCCCCCCTAAAGTCAATACTTTGTAGAGCCACCTTTTGCGGAAATCACAGCTCCAAGTCGCTTTGGATAAGTCTCTATGAGCTTGCCACATCTAACTACTGGGTTTTTTGCCCATTCCTCCTTGCAAAACTGCTCCAGCTCCTTCAAGTTGGATGGTTTGCGCTTATGAACAGCAATCTTTAAGTCTGACCACAGATTTACTATTGGATTGAGATCTGGGCTTTGACTAGGCCATTCCAACACATTTACATGTTTCCCCTTAAACCAGTCAAGTGTTGCTTTAGCAGTGTGTTTGGTCATTGTCCTGCTGGAAGGTGAACCTCCGTCCTAACCTCAAATCACGCACAGAGTGGTACAGGTTTTGCTCAAGTATATCCCTGTATTTAGCACCATCCATCTTTCCCTCAACTCTGACCAGTTTCCCAGTCCCGGCTGCTGAAAAACATCCCTACAGCATGATGCTGCCACCACCATGTTTCCCTGTGGGGATGGTGTTCTTTGGGTGATGTGATGTGTTGGGTTTGCGCCAGACATAGCATTTTCTTTGAGGGACGAAAAGTTCAATTTTACTCTCATCAGCCCTGAGCACATTCCTCCATACATTTTGGGAGTCTCCCACATGCCTTTTCGCAAACTCACAACGTGCCTTTTTGTTTTTTGCTGAAAGTAATGGCTTTCTTCTGGCCACTCTGCCATAAAGCTCAACTCTATGGAGCTTACGGCTTATTGTCGTCCTATGTACAGATACTCTAGTCTCTGCTGTGGAACTCTGCAGCTCCTCCATGGTTACCTTAGGTCTCTGTGCTACCTCTCTGATTAATGCCCTCCTTGCCCGGTCCATGAGTTTTGGTGGGCGGCCGTCTCTTGGCAGATTTGCTGTTCTGCCATGCTCTTCCATTTGGTTATGATAGATTTGATGGTGCTCCTGGGGATCATCAAAGATTTGGATTTTTTTTATAACCTAACCCTGACTTGTACTTCTCAACAACATTGTCTCTTACTTGTTTGGAGAGTTCCTTGGTTAGTGATGCCTCTTGCTTAGGTGTTGGAGCCTCTGGGGCCTTTAAAAAAAGGTGTGTATATGTAATGATATGACACTTAGATTGCACACAGGTGGACATCATTTCACTAATTATGTGACTTCTGAAGGTAATTGGTTGCACCAGAGCTTTTTATGGGCTTCCTAACAAAGGGGGTGAATACATACGCACATGTAAATTTTCTGTTTTCTATTTCTAAACAATAGTTTTATTTATATATTTTTCTCATTTCACTTCACCAACTTAGACTATTGTTTTCTAATCCATCACATAAAATTCAGATTAACAAAACATTGAATTTAAGGCTGTAATGTAACAAAACACAAAAAAAGTCAAGGGGTGAATACTTTTGCAAGGCACTGTATATCTGTGGTCTAACTAATAGTTCTACTTGTAGTATGCAGTTAGCAGTGACTATTTGCAAATTGGGTGAGTATGATCTGGTATGGTTGTATGCAATTTGGATTGCAATATGTTTGTATGGTACTTGTTGTAGTTCAGTTTGCAACTGTAGCTTGCAATTTGCATTTGTACTTTGCAATTGAATTTGTATGGTTGCAATTGGTGAAGCTGTAAGTAAACACATACATATCTAGTTCAGTATACAGTTCTAAACACAATATGAACATTATATAACTTATTTTAAATACCTATATTGGCCTCTTGTTCCCATAAAACTCAGCTCTCAGTGGAGTGAATGTCTCTTCATTCAGCTTCTGTCTCTGGTGAATAATGATTCTAACAGCAGGAGCTGGGGAAATTCCCAAACAGGCTGTGTGTGAGGCTGGCTGTGATTGGTGAAAACTCTTGCTGTATGATAAGCTGGCTGTGATTGGTCTAGACCAGGGGTCTCCAAACTTTTCAACAGGAGGGCCACATTGAAGATTTTACAAGTATTCGGGGGCCGGAAAAAAAAATCAGTTATGTATTAAATTAAATGTATATATTTTACATGGATCGTTTTTGTAATCAGCATGATATGACTGAGAACAAAAGAGAAAAAACTTTAGCAAAACAACGCAAAGACACCCGTGTCCCTATCAGCGGTGTCCCCATCAGCACAAAAATGTCCCCATCAGCACAGCAATGTCCCAATCAGCACAGCAATGTCCCCATCAGCACAGCAATGTCCCCATCAGCACAGCAATGTCCCCATCAGCACAGCAATGTCAGCATCAGCACAGCAATGTCAGCATCAGCACAGCAATGTCAGCATCAGCACAGCAATGTCCCCATCAGCCGTGTCACCCTTAAGCACAGCAATGTCCCCATCAACGATGTCCCCATCAGAACAGCAATGTCCCCATCAGCGGAGTCCCCATTAGCAGCTGATAGGGGCCACCACTGATGGGGACACTGCTGTTGGGGACGCGGCTGATGGGGACACCATTGATGGGGACACCCGTGTCCCTATCAGCGGTGTCCCCATCAGAACAGCAATGGCCAAATCAGAACAGCAATGTCCCCATCAGAAAAGCAATATATTACCATAAAAAAAAAAATATTCCCATCAAAAAAACAATATTCCCATCAGAAAAACAATATTCCCATCATGGGGACACCCACTGATGGGGACGCTGCTGTTGGGGACATTGCTGTGCTGATGGGGACACCACTGATGGGGACGCTGCTGTTGGGGACATTGCTGTGCTGATGGGGACACCACTGATGGGGACACCATTGATGGGGACACCCGTGTCCCTATCAGCGTTGTCCCCATCAGCACAGCAATGTCCCCATCAGCGGTGTCCCCATCAGCACAGCAATGTCCCCATCAGCGGTGTCCCCATCAGCACAGCAATGTCCCCATCAGAACAGCAATGTCAGCAAACTCAGAATACATTTTATTTTGCCCCCTCTCACTCAGCATACATTTTATTTTGCCCCCTCTCACTCAGAATACATTTTATTTTGCCCCCTCTCACTCACAATACATTTTATTTTGCCCCCTCTCACTCACAATACATTTTATTTTGCCCCCTCTCACTCAGAATATATTTTTATTTTGCCCCCTCTCACTCAGAATATATACAATGTGAGAGGGGGCAAAATAAGATATATACAATTTTGCTCCACAGGTGGGGAAAGTGGAATATCGATAAAGAGGGGAAAATGGAATATATACAGAGGGGGCAAAATGGATATAAATAGAGGGGCCCTGTATATATCCATTTTGCCCCCTCTGTATATATTCCATAATCATTTATCCCCTGTGTGTATATATTGCATTTTTGCCCCCTCTGTTATCTGTTTAATTTTTTTTCCATTTTTTTTGCCTTTTTTTCTTATTGAAATATATTTTTGTTCCCCATTGGTCCCCTGTGGAGGATTTCTTGCCTGACATTTAGTTCCATGCCAGGTGCCCCCCTGTGAGTTATAGCCAGGCAGTGGTGGTGTGCACATTTAAAAAAAAAATACTTACCTCGTCAGACTGCTCCGCTCCCGCCTTCTTGCTCTTGCTTGCAGCCCACAATCCTGTCTTCCAGCGTGCGTTGTGTGATCCCGCGAGACCTGGCTGGCGCGATATCACAGCGCCACCAGGCCTGAATGGGTGGAGGCGGAGCCCGAATGGATGGAGGCAGGGCTGGGGTTGGTGGGGCGGCGCAACTACTCACAGAGGCCGGGGGCCCAAGCGACCAGCCATTTACATAAAAATGTTAAAATTACTTGCGATGGGGCGACGGAGCTGCGGGCCCCCCCCACCGCCGGGCCCGGTCGCGGTCGCATCCTCTGCGACCGCGATCGTTACGCCCCTGGGCGGTTGTGCGGATTTGGTTCCTGCAACCTGCCAGCTGCGGGCGGGCCGGATCGAACGCACAATCGGGCCGGATGTGGCCCGCGGGCCGGGGTTTGGAGACCCCTGGTCTAGACGTCTGCCCAGTAACAACAGATTAACACTATGCTTTCTGTTGTTTTTGCTGTGTCACTGAGCTTACCTTACACTATAAAATGAATCTTAAAGGCATATTATCTTTTCTGCTTCTGTGAACACAAAATATACCAGCTATATGACATCCAAAACATGATGTCACAGTAAATAACTCTGCTTTTGTTTTTAACACATAAACATAGGACCTGCACTAAGGCTATTGGCAGCTCTAGCTGTATACACATATAAGCTATACTAGCAACCTAGGACAGGTCTTAGCTGGTCAGCTACAGATATACATGTTTTTGTCACCTTACAATAATGATTGTGGACAATTTTGTGTTTTAGAGAATTAATATGCAGAGAGCTGGTTTGAGGTGGCCCCAACACTATGTTGGATCGCCTGCACACCGTCAAGATGTCACCATATGTTGCTGCTCTCTTGAGAGAATGATAAGGTGTGGTGCAACCCAATGGGAAATAAGTCCAGAGAGTCAGGGTTTTCAGTAAACCAGTGTGCTGATTTACTGGAGGAACTGAAGTGCAAAACAATATAGGCAAGGCACTGATCGGGCTGCTCTCTGAGATAACAATGGAGGCTGGGCAAGAGGGTATAGAAAGAAAGCATGCTGGGCCAGTTCTGGCCACTGTTCCAATTTAGGTGCCGAGAAGTCCATGGGGTCATAGAACACCATATACACCGGAGAAAGGCCAGAGTCCAGTTAGGACTGAACCTGGGTGTTCTGGTGGTACCATTTGCTGATTTGCATCAGCCTGGGGAGTCACATGAAAAAGGCTCCATCATGTTTGTGATACTGAACTTGCTCCTTCTGCAGCTTCTGCTGTTTGTGATAATAGAGATGGGAGGTGGCTAACTCGGCAAGAGTGGATAGGGACATTTTAGTCAGACATCTAGTCGACTTGTAATAAAGCAACTTGCCCTACCTTTGTGCAACAGGAAAGCTTTCCTTCATATTGATTTAATAGTGAAGGACTAAAAGCATGGCTATCAAGTAATCATCAGATTGCTTGATGGTAAGGTAATGCCTATCATAACTAGAGTTGCTGACGAAGTGGAATTTGATCCGAATTTCAGGAAAAATTTGATTTGCACTAAAGCCGAATTTCCTCACGTTTCGTGGTAACGTATCACATTTTTTCCTAAAATGACTGCTGCACATGTGAGGATATGGAGACAGGAACTCTGTGAAGGCGGGAGCACCCATAATGCCATGCATGCAGCCAATCAGTAGCCAGCCAGCCCTGTGATGTCACAGCCCTATAAATAGCCTCAGCGATTTTGGATTCTGCTCTTTTCCAGTGTACTTAGTGTAGGGAAAGACGTCAGCAGGCGCAAGGGACAGTGCAATAAAAAACTTAATTGTGTTAAAAAAAGATTTACAAGTGCAGGGAAAGATTATTCCTAGATGTAGGGAAAGGATGGGAGGAATCATTCCACAGCATTTATGTTGAACAGGGTTCGGTAGAGGAGGCTACAGCCTGGGTAATAGGAACAATCCTATTACACCCTGCTGCACTGACTAGGGATCCAAAGTTTTATTATACAGCTCTGTAATTCCAGCAAACCGTTCTTATTAGGGTGCAAGTGCTGTTTGAAACAGGGATTAACAGGGCTTATTACAAGGAAATATTTATACGTCTTATTTGCCCTTATGCGGAGCAGTTATATGTTCTAGAGCATTTTTTGGCTTGTATTAGTGGGAAAAAAGGGCTTATTAGCTGTTGTGTGGTGAAATGCTAAAATACAGCCCTTTTTGTCGAGTATTAATGGCGAAAGTAAAATATATTTGCTATTCAGCGGTGCAGTTATCTGTTCTAAAACCTTTTGTGGCGTGTATTAGTGGAAAAAGAAAAAATATATTTACCGGTCAGCGGTGCAGTTATCTGTTCTAAAGCCTTTTGTGGCGTGTATTAGTGGAAAAAGAAAAAATATATTTGCCAGTCAGCGGTGCAGTTTTCTGTTCTAAAGCCTTTTGTGGCGTGTATTAGTGGAAAAATTAAAATATATTTGCCATTCAGTGGTGCAGTTATATGTTCTTAATCCACTTGTGGCGTGTATTAGGCCTCTTTCACACTTGCGTTGTTGGGATCCGGCATGCACTTCCGTTGCCGGAGGTGCCCGCCGGATCCGGAAAAACGCAAGTGTACTGAAAGCATTTGAAGACGGAACCGTCTTCCAAATGCTTTCAGTGTTACTATGGCACCCAGGATGCTAAAGTCCTGGTTGCCATAGTAGGAGCGGGGAGCGGGGGAGCGGTATACTTACAGTCCGTGCGGCTCCCAGGGCGCTCCAGAATGACGTCAGAGCGCCCCATGCGCATGGAGGACGTGATCCATGCGATCACGTGATCCATGCGCTTGGGGCGCCCTGACGTCACTCTGGAGCGCCCGGGGAGCCGCACGGACGGTAAGTACACTGCTCCCCCGCTCCCCACTACACTTACCATGGCTGCCAGGACTTTAGCGTCCCGGCAGCCATGGTAACCATTCAGAAAAAGCTAAATGTCGGCTCCGGCAATGCGCCGAAACGACGTTTAGCTTAAGGCCGGATCCGGATCAATGCCTTGCGGCAAGTGTTCCAGATTTTTGGCCGGAGCAAAAAGCGCAGCATGCTGCGGTATTTTCTCCTGCCAAAAAACGTTCTGTTCCGGAACTGAAGACATCCTGATGCATCCTGAATGGATTTCTCTCTATTCAGAATGCATTAGGATAATCCTGATCAGGATTCTTCCGGCATAGAGCCCCGACGACGGAACTCTATGCCGGAAGACAATAACGCAGGTGTGAAAAGCCCTTAGTGGAAAAAGAAAAATATATTTGCCAGTCAGCTGTGCAGTTATCTGTTCTAAAGACTTCTGTGGTGTATATTAGTGAAAAAAATATATATATTTGCCGTTCAACAGTGCAGTTATCTGCTCTAAAGCCTTTTGAGGCGTGTATTAGTGGAAAAAGAAAAAATATATTTGCCGGTCAGCGGTGCAGTTATGTTTTTAAGCCTTTTGTGGCGTGTATTAGTGGAAAAAGAAAAAATATATTTGCCGGTCAGCAGTCCAGTTATCTGTTCTAAAGCCGTTTCTGGCGTGTATTAGTGGCAAAATAAAAATATATTTGCCGTTCAGCGGTGCAGTTATACTGTATGTTCTAAAGCCTTTTGTGGCGTGTATTATTGGAAAAAGAAAGAATATATTTGCCTTTCAGCGGTGCAGTTATATGTTCTAAAGCCTTTTGTGGCATGTATAAGTGGGAAAAAAAGGACCTATTTGCCGTTCCTCTGTGCAGTCATGTGTTCTAAAGCCCTTTTTAGCATGTATTAGTGGCACAAAGCAACCCAGCGGTTGACTAGCAACCCAGCAGTTCTTGAATGGTTAACTCCGTCATCCACTTCGTCCCAAGTGACATCAGACACCCCCAGTCAATCAGTGACATCAACACAAACTTACTGCTGACACCATCTCCACTCTGTCGGGGGGTTCTACTTGTATAAGCGTTTAATAGAACAGGTTCTGTACACATGTATGTGGAATCAGCTGAAGACAGTGTCAAAGGAGTGCCATTCTTCTTGGCGCTAACATTGACCTGTAAGGCTGAGTTCATACTTGAGTTATTTGATCAATTTTGGCCCCGTGACCGCCAAAATAAGTGAAGTGTGCAGTGATTCTAAGAGTGACACCTGTCATCTGCGTGTCATACTGACTCACAGTATTATTTCACTACCGCAGCAGATTCCCTATGTGTGTTACTGCAAGGCACAGTGTTCTACACCAGTAAAAGGGCTCTCTACAGCCAGGAAATAGACTTTTTTTTCTTTTAAAGCGATTCTCCGCAAATGAATTCGGATCGAAGCAAATTCTTTTTTTTTTATTCAGCGAAACGGCCGAATCAAATTTTAAAAAATTTGCTCATCTTTAATCATTACGTAAGCAAGCAAGCATACAGCTCACCATGCTCTCCAGCATTTCCGATGTCCCAGCTTTTTGGTGCTGCCTCCCACTGAGTTGTTTGATCATCATGGTCATTGTTGTTGTCATTATCATTGGCATCATCTTCCTGTATAAGACAATCCTCCTTCTCCTCCTGCGGCATCTTCTCAGCCTCTACTTCCTCCTCCTTGGGACTTTGTCCAAGTGGGTTTCCAACAGCTACATGTTGACCAGCAAGATGCAGAAGCTGTTTATTTCCACTGTCTCTTGTTGCACCAGCGTGAATGTCTGCTCTAATATAAATATCAGGGAGATGACATTGTTGATGCCGCAGCTGTCCCTACTGTGCAAGTGAGGAGCAGGAATATTGTGCTGAATCTTGCCTCAAAGGCATGGTGTCATACTGATACTGTAAGTGACATCAACAACATCCTGCTGTGACAGAGAGTAGGAGTACACAATGTCATCCTCTTTGTCTTTGTCTAATAATCTCTCACCTACTACAAGGGAGGAAGAACTGTGGCTTGCTGCTGCTACTACTACTACTACTACTGGCCAGACAACTGGTGCTGTTACTGTTGTCTGCACTACTGCAGCATCCACATTCTGAATCTCAGATGATGAGGCATTGGTCTCATTTTCCACTCTGATGTTTACCAGATAATAGATTATAAATGAAAAGTCACAGGTTTGGCATACAAATTAAATAGTGTAAAAATTGCAAGTGTTTTTTTTACTAATTAGCATACAGAGACGCAATTAAACTTTCCTCCCCTTTTATAAACACACTGCACACTGATATTAACAATTTTCAATAGTATATTAACACTGTAAAATGAATTAAATAAAACTGGTATATAGATGCAGTATAAGGTGTTAAATAACTGGTATATTGATGCAGTATAATGTGTTAAATAACTGGTATTTGGACACAGTACAATGTGTTAAGTAACTGGGATATTAAAGTAGTACAGTGCAGTGTAAACTAATGTAGTGCAATGCATTATATTAAACTGCATGGTATATGGATGCAGTACAATGCATTAAACAACTGGTATATGGATGCAGTGCAATGCGTTGAATAAGTGGTATGTTGATACAGTACAATGTGTTAAATAACTGGTATACTGACTCAGTAAAATGCATTATTTTAAACTGCATAGTATATAGATGCAGTACAGTGTGTTAAATAACTGGTATACTGACGCAGTACAATGCATTAAAGCACATGCTATTTGAATACAGTTCAATGTGTCATCGGTATATTGACACAGTGCATTGCATTAAATAACTGGTATATGAATGCATAGTACAATGCATTTAATAACTGGTATATTGATGCAGTTCAAAGCATTAATAACTGGTATATTGATGCACTAAAATGTTCACTTACAAACAGTAGCTAAATCGTTGATTGATTTCGTAATTAATAGAGGTGAAATTAAACATGCCCTGGTATGAAGACAATGTCAAAATTAGCTAAACTGATTTGGAGCAAAAATGCAACAGTTTTTTAGACAGAAAAAGGTGCAATTGCGTAGCATTTCCAGCAAACTGCTGGTGCTGGAGTTGCTGGAAATAAGCCTATAACACACTGATGAACAGCATTTTTTTTTGTTCATGTTCTAAAAAAATTAGATAGGTGTAGTGTTTTGGTGATTGCAGTAAATTATATGAATCTTTCCAATTGCAGCAGCTTCCTTCGGTATAAAACACATACACACAGAACTCTGATCCCATGCTTCCCCTGTCTGATAAAACCCTGACTATTCTACCTAATGATTAACCTTCTGAACTAGATTTATCCCTAAACTGTCCCTGCAACACACTAATATGGCAAGCTACACTGAAAATGGTGTCTCTCCTGTGCTAGCCCAGAGACTCAAGGAACTGCCAAATGCTGCCCCACGGTTGGCTCAAAGGCTGACTGTTAGGGCAAGCCCTCCTGCCTCTCAAGGTCAAGTGATCCTCCATCTCCTCCTCCATGCCCTGTTTCCCACAAATTTACACAGTAAAATGGAATGAGAGCTATTTTGCGTGATTTGTCTGAAGCCAATTGCCAAAACTTTGAATTCCTTTGGCAGCAGAATTACTGTGAAATTCTTAAGGAATCCAATTCATTTAATATTTCGCTCATCTCTTATTTGGACAATAATTAAAATATTGATTTTAATGATGTACCGTACATAGCCTTTAATACACAGTACTCAGTACTCAAGTACTCAACTGACAGAACCTTATGTGCTCTGTGGAATTTGGCATTGCATTGACTTGATTGAAAGCGTAGGAAAACTACTTTGAAATATACAATAATCTATGTTTTCTAAGTTAAAAAACAAGTTAACCAATCTTGAGGAGTTTAAGATGTCCGTAGGATCTGTGTTTTGTAAGGCTGTTACATTCCTTATTTAAGATTAATCACTTTGTGTTTTCTTCAGTCACTGTTTAGGAACATGAAGATTTCTCATTATTGTAGTTTGAAGATAGTTAAAGCACTGGAAGCGAATATTCAACCCATATGAAAATGTCAAGTAGCTGAAAAATAACATTGTTATGATAAATTAGTATACAATATTATGTTTTAAAGGCAAGAAAAGTAGGTATTTTAGAATTATAGGATGCACTGTAGCCATCAGTTGTAGGGTTTATTAATATGTCATTGAATAATGGACGTGTGCTGCCCATGTTCTCCACCCGGTCTAACAGGAAGCTCTCAGTGTTTTCTTATCCCTACTCATGCAGTTCTTCCTGTTTAGGAAGTCATAATAATATCTACATTTGTCAGGGGTGTAGGTTTGCGATGAAGGAGATCTTCCGCCTATGAATCATGCTTAAAGGGATTATCCCATGACTAATGTAAAATATGAAAATCAGATATCATATAGTTCATGACAATCTCTTTCTGACAAAGATAGAACTAGTCCTGTACCTCACATGGATCCAGAGATCTCCCCATTCATAGCTCTGCTATATTTATACAAAGCTGACAGCTCAAGGGGAGTGTCTTTTCTGCTGCAGCTAAGAGGGGCGTGTCTCAGCTCTACCTATGACAGCTCAGGAGGAAGCTGAAGGATGAAACTGAGCATGTGCGGCCATTTCAGTGAGCAGCTCAAAGAAATAAGAAAAAAAACAGCAGGTGGCGCTATACAGATACATTTTATTGAATAGCTCAGTGGCTATGCTAATTTTTTAAATACTTGCAATTACAAAAGAATTCAGATCCAGGTGCTGGTTTGAAAACTGTAGAATATTTTTCGTGGGACAACCCCTTTAATGTAGTCACCCTAAATCAATTACTAGCAAGGTTTCTGGCATCTATATTATTGTCAGTGCAATAGCACCATAAACTTTGTTGTTGTGGCCACACGAGCAACAATGCAAAATTCATTTAAAAAAAGTAAGTATTTATGCTCAAATTTGCCTTTTCATATTTTTGCTGGTTCACTATGGAATACTTCTCTATGTTTTTACTTTTAATGTGAACCATTATTATGGAGGGAGCCTAGAAATCCCACTTAAACAGTTTTACTTACTAAAATCATAATTAAATTTATCACAGCATATCCTTCTTCTAGCCCCAATATTGAAATCTTACAGTATCTTCAGTGAAAGTCAAAAATTTCACAGTTATTAGATGCTGTTATGTAGAACTTTTGTAGAACCATCTGTTTGCCATGCAGTCGAGCTGCAGCCATAAGACATTCATTAGTTCCACCTCCCACCCCAAACTGTAGGGAATGTCTTTTTGAAAAGTGCAGAGGCTGCTGTAAACACTGGGCTTTCTTAACTACAAAGTTCCCTCTATGGGCACAAAAATAACTGCTTGTCATTTGTTACTTGGTCACCATTAGTGTTTAACAAATCAAATTTCCTTGCACTTCATGGTATAACGTATAAATTTTTCCTAAAATTGTGGCTGAAAGTAAAAAAATATATATATACTCACCTCATCTACTTGATCGCGGAGAGGCTCCCCGCCCCGATCTTAATTGAAGAAAACCTGCCAAAGGACCTGCAGTTAGCCTTATGACCTCTTGACGTGATCGCACTGATGACATCACCATGCACGCCCAGCGTGATCCCGTGGTGAAGTCATCATGCTCACTGCATGTCTTTGGGCGGGTTTTCTTCAATCAAGATGGGAGGAGACGGCCTCTCCACAATCAAGTGGATGAGGAGAGTATAATTTTTTAACCCCTGATTAACCCCTGAGGAGCTAAATATGAGTCACAGATGCAGTGATCAGCGTTGCATGAGGCATTTAAAAGGTTATATGAGGGCAGCACGATCGCTGTTCCCCGGCATTGTAGCGGCTTCATACAATGGAAAGCAATTTGTGACAAAGTAATTTGTAACTAATTGAATTTTTTTGTCAAAATTCGGCAAGGCTGCCGAATCGAATTTTTCATAACGTTGCTCATCTCTAGTTACCATCTCCAAAGCAATATTCATGCTTCCTCTTTGACTAAAATATTCAACTTACAGATGTAGTCAGCACCAAAAGCAGTGGGATAGCACACCTTCCCAGCAGTGTAACTCAACACCACATTTAAGCTTTAGAAGCTTTGCACATAATTAAACTAAGTTAGTGAGATACGCTACTGGGATAATGCATCAGGTTTAACTTTAATGCTGGCTATATCTCTATTTAATCTCCCTCTTTATCTGCTAATGAAGCTAGCATAATCATGGAGGATATCATTTAGGTCTCCTTTTACACCGCCCCATACTAAAACTGAAGGAAGTAACTGTGAAGTGTAACAATGGAGAAATACCATCTTATTGTTAGCAGATGTAGATCTGCTGTATCTACAGGGCAGATTTGACTTGGGGCAACTTCTAAGGACCTTATCTAAGTGGCCCTCTCGGTCTTCATCATTTAATCCATATACAGAGATCTGAACTCCTCTGCAGGAGAACCACTAGTCAACTACCTCTTGGAGTTGTCTCTGTTCAGTAGACTGCTGACCCATGGAGGTCAAGAGACACTGGTGCAAAACATTGAGGGGTCAGAAACAACTGTAGTGAGGTACAAGCTGAGATCGGTAGGCAGTATTTGTGGAATCCAAAGTCAGTATGAGGTCAGGGCAGGCAGCTTAAGGTCAGTATGGAGATCAGGCATAGGCCAGGGTAATGATTAATAAATAGTACATAGGTCAGGGTAAGCAGAGAAGGGTAAAGTCCAAAGTTAGACAGAAATCAGTACAGAGGAGAGTGACTAAATAGTGAACTTGAAACTATTTCTTAGGCATGGGGGAAGGTGCCTTAAAGGTAATCTGTCACCTCCCAAAACCATCCCAAGCCACCAGCAGTACCTGCGTGCAGACAGCAGTGTGTTTCTGATGATGCCTTTCTTCCTGAAGGCAGAAGCAGCAAAAGGACTGAAAACGTTTTATCCCCTGTCCGGCGCGCTTCTCCACACATGCTTGAAATCAAGGAGGCAGCGGCTTCCTTGCTTCAAGTCACGGTAACTGCGCCCCCTTTCCCTGTGACTGACAGCGCTTATGCAGAGAGTTCGGCAAAGCCAGACGAACTTCCAGCTGTCAGTCACAGCGATGGGGGCGCGGTTACCTTGACTTGAAGCAAGGAGGCCGCTGCCTCCTTGACTTCAAGCATGTGTGGAGAAGCGCGTCGGACAGGGGATAAAACGTTTTCAGTCCTTTTGCTGCTTCTGCCTTCAGGAAGAAAGGCATCATCAGAAACACACTGCTGGCTAGATACAGGTACCACTGGTGGCTTGGGATGGTTTTGGGAGGTGACAGGTTCCCTTTAAAAAACCCAGTAGTGGCCAGCCATAGGCTGGGGAAGATATAGGTGTATGATCGCCCATTAAAAGCAGTAAAGAAAGCATGTGCCCCTTAAGGACAGAAAGAGGCAGAAGAGAAGCAGGCTTCAACCTGCTTGGAGTGGACAGAATAGCTCTACCTGACAGCTGAGCCCAACAGGAGGAATCAGAGGGATGCCGGACTACCGGTAGACCAGAGTCATTTTCTTGTGGCCGTATCCACTGGGGAGACGAAGATGGAGGCAGATATTAACTGCTGGTGTAACACTTATTCTCAATATATCTCTCTGTTGCTCGGCAGTCTGATTGTTCATGCTGTGAATATCCACAATATATGATTACAGTAAGATTCATTGGCCATTTTACAATGCTAGAAGGATGGAGAAATTTCATATAATGGTTTATTACAGCGATATGTCAATTCTTATAAAATTTATCATAAGAATTTGTAGTGTTTTATATTATTGAATAAGGGAGAGAGAGAGGAGGAAAGGAGGGAAGGAGAAAGATAGAGAGAGAGAGAGTGAGAGAGGAAAGCAAAGCACATTCGATTTGACTAGAAAGTGGGGCCGGAGTGGGGGGCATAAGCCCTAAGGGGAGGCCAGCATGACGTTGGTTTGGCGAGCGAAGGGTGGTAAGTATGGGATTAACTGTCAGGGAGATTGTTAAGGGCGGTAATTGCTAGGGAGATGGGGAGGGGTTTGGGGGTTATATATAGGGGGAACCAGTGTAAGAGGTGCCATCTTAGGTAGGAACAGTTGAACTCCCTCCCTCCCTTGTTGTGAGGATCATGGGGCACGTTTTTTTTTTCTATTTTGGTCCCCAAAAAAAGGGGGGGAGAAATAAAATAAAAATAATGGGGGCTGTGGTGTTCCAGTTTATTTGTCGTGGCGGTGGGGGGGTCCTCATAGTTGGTAAATATGGTGGTAGTTGAGAATGGGAGGGGCCCATGGGTGGGGCTGGAGTGGAAGAATTAGGCGTCCATCAGTTGGTGCCTCCGAGCTGGCGTTCATCAGCTAGGGGCAAGATAGGGTTGCCACTTTATTTGGGTACAGTGGTGTTATCGGGGCTTCTAGGACCTCCCCTTGTCATTTACTCAGGTTTCTGTGGGGTAAAGTTTATGCTATTTATGTTGGATATTTATTGGTTATTGATTTGTTGTTTAATAAAACGGCTGCTGTGGCTGATTAAATCCGAAATAGTGTCCGGCTGTTATTTAATGATGTTGAGTTAATAAGGTGGGGGGTGAGACCTGAGCGGGATAGCCAATGCCAATATCATAGGTTTGGATACAAATCGAATCACATGGCTGATTAAGATGACTATATTTGATTTAAGGAAGTTTTGGTATTTTCTAAAGTGATCCGAAGCAGGCAGATTTTCTAACAATTCATGCTTTTTGTCTCCGGCAATTTATGCAGTAAAATTCGATTCACAAGCCCTGGGAAATTCTGTCTTAACATTACACAGAGGAAAGAAGATCGTAGTTAACATCTCATTAGAACTTTAGGCAATTGAGCCTCATTTAGTATATAGACAAGATCAGTCACATGCTGCTATTGATAGGGAACATCTTTTAGGATGGCAGTAATGCTCAGTTGGATGCTAAGACATCTTTTTAAATACAAAACAGTAAGAGGAGCTCAGATAAATCTGTGACTGCTTAAAAAAACATCAAAGGCTTCGGTGCCAGAGCTTTACTTTTATTTTTTAGGCAGAAAATATAGCTACTCATTCACAAAATTGCTGTTGACTAGTGTTAATCGAGCACCATAGTGCTCGGGTGCTTGGGCCGAACACATCGGGATGCTTGGGTGCTCTACTGAGCACTCGAGTATAATGGAAGTCAATGGGAGAACCCGAGCATTAAACCAGGCACCCCCTGCTCTGAAGAGGGGAGGGTGCCTGGTTCCGAGAAAAAGGTCAGAAGTTGATGGAAACACCACCGAAATGGTTGGGGAACAGCATAGGGACGATGTCTGGATGCATCTTGGACTCCCAGGTCGCTGCTTGGAACGATGTTGTCCGAGTAGTATTCCACTTTTACAGACTGACAATAATACGCACAAAAGCGAAGATAAAATAGATTTTAGATGAAAAATTGTTAGGAAACATTCTTTCCTGTATATTTACTTGTATATAAAGTGCAAGTGCTGCCAAAAATGACAAGTAAGAGGCACTCCGATACAACCTGTATATGACATAAAGGAGGGCCTCATTCACATTGTGGTACAATTGTTCATGTAGTGGGACTCCTACACTCATAAAGCCTATGCACTAAGTGAAAGGGCTGCCAAAAATAACAAGGAACCGGCACTCCAATACACCCTTTGTTACACATAAAGGAGGACATCATACACAGCCTTGAAAAATTATAATTGATGGCCTGCTGGTGACCCTCAAAAACATTTTGAGCAAGGACCTGTTGATCTGTCCATCTAAACATTATAGGTGAGGGCCTGGTGACTCTACAAAACCTGGGGCCGATCGCACATCCCTGTGACGGCAACGATCCATTTGGATGTCTGGCCTATTAACTTTCAATGTTATTGTCAGCGCAAACCATGGTAACAAAGGGTAACTGGGAATCAGGGTTCGATTCCGGAGAGAAAGCCTGAGAAACAGCTACTGCTACCACATCCAAGCAAGGCAGCATTGGCGCAAATTACCTATTAGGTATAATTAGGTGAGGGCCTGCAGGTGATCTGACCCTGTAAAAGATTTTAGGGGAGGGCCGCTGGTGAGCTGACCCTGTAAAAGATTTTAGGTGCGGGCCTGCTGGTGAGTTGACCCTATAAAAAATTGTTGGTTAAGGCCTGCTAGTGAGCTGACCCTGTACAAAATTATATGCGAGGGCCTGATGGTGAGCTGACCCTGTAAAAGATTTTAGGTGCGGGCCTACTGGTGAGCAGACCCTGTAAAAGATTTTAGGTGCGGGCCTGCTGGTGAGTTGACCCTATAAAAGATTGTTGGTTAAGGCCTGCTAGTGAGCTGATCCTGTAAAAAATTATATGCGAGGGCCAGCTGGTGAGCTGACCCTGTAAAAAATTCTATGCGAGGGCCTGCAGGTGAGCTGACCCTGTAAAAGATTTTAGGTGCGGGCCTGCAGGTGAGCTGACCCTGTAAATGATTTTAGATGCGGGCCTGCTGATGAGCTGACCCTGTAAAAAATTGTAGGTGAAGGCCTGCTGGTGAGCTGATTCTCTAAAAGGTTGTAGGTGATGGCCTGCAGGTGAGCTGACCCTTTAAAACATTATATGTGAGGGCCTGCTGGTGAGCTGACCCTGTAAAAGATTTTAGGTGTGGGCCTGCAGATGAGCTGACCCTGTAAAAGATTTTAGGTGCGGGCCTGCTAGTGAGCTGACCCTATAAAAAATTATATGCGAGGGCCTGCTGGTGAGCTGACCCTGTAAAAGATTTTAGGTACGGGCCTGCAGGTGAGCTGACCCTGTAAAAGATTTTAGGTGTGGGCCAGCTGGTGAGCTGACCCTGTAAAAGATTGTAGGTGAAGGCCTGCTGGTGACCTGACCCTGTACAAAATTATATGTAAGGGCCTGCTGGTGAGCTGACCCTGTAAAAATTTTTAGGTGCGGGCCTGCAGGTGAGCTGACCCTGTAAATGATTTTAGATGCGGGCCTGCTGGTGAGCTGGCCCTGTAAAAAAATTGTAGGTGAAGGCCTGCTGGTGAGCTGACCCTGTAAAAAATTATATGCGAGGGCCTGCTGGTGAGCTGACCCTGTAAAAGATTTTAGGTGCGGGCCTGCCGGTGAGCTGACCCTGTAAATGATTTTAGATGCATGCCTGCTGGTGAGCTGACCCTGTAAAAAATTATATGCGAGGGCCTGCTGGTGAGCTGACCCTGTAAAAGATTTTAGGTGCGGGCCTGCTGGTGAGCTGACCCTGTAAAAAATTGTAGGTGAAGGCCTGCTGGTGAGCTGATTCTCTAAAAGGTTGTAGGTGAGGGCCTGCAGGTGAGCTGAGCCTTTAAAACATTATATGCGAGGGCCTTCAGGTGAGCTGATCCTGTAAAAGATTTAAGGTGCCAGCCTGCTGGTGAGCTGACCCTGTAAAAGAGCTTAGGTGTGGGCCTGCTGGTAAGCTGACTCTGTAAAATAATTTAGGTACGGGCCTGCTGGGGAGCTGACCCTGTAAAAGATTTTAGGTGTGAGCCTGCTGGTGAGCTGACCCTCTAAAAGGTTGTAGGTGAGGGCCTGTAGTTGAGCTGACCCTCTAAAACATTATACGCGAGGGCCTTCAATTTTTGGAGCAATTTTTCAACAAGGGTCTTCTGGTATTGCACCGTCCTCTCCTCCAGAGGAATGAGATATGAGAAGTTCTCTATGTAGCAGGGGTCGAGAAGGGTAAACAACCAGTTGTTGTCTAAAATGCGAATAACGTGCAGGTTGCGGGAAAGGCAGCCTAATATGAAGTCAGCCATGTGTGCCAGAGTACCAACAGGCAAGACTTCACTGTCATCATTAGAAGGATCACTCTCA
Source organism: Bufo bufo (assembly GCF_905171765.1). NCBI lineage: Eukaryota > Metazoa > Chordata > Amphibia > Anura > Bufonidae > Bufo > Bufo bufo. Next base: position 366,425,329 of record NC_053394.1, on the reverse strand, counting down.
ATCTCCTCATCCTCTTCCTCCTCTTCTGCCCACCCACGCTAAACAGATGAAATTAAACTTTCATCTGTAGCGGAGGCAACCATCTCCTGCTCCTCCTCCTCTTCATCATTCAATTTGCGCAGAGAAGATGAACTGAGGGTGGTTTGGCTATCACCCTGTGTAATGTCTTCCCCCATTTCCACCTCTTCCACAGGCAAAACGTCGTCCTTGTGAGCAGCGAGCGTTTTAGTAGACACAGAAGTGGGATGGTTACGCTGATAATAGCGTTATCGCCGCTCACCATCTGTGTTGATTCCTCAAAGTTTCTTAAAAACTCACAGAGGTCAGACATCCATGCCCACACCTTGCTTGTGAATAGCGGAAGCTGACTGGAAAGCTGACAACCATGTTGCAGCTGGTATTCTACTGCTGCCCTCTGCTGCTCCCAAAGCCTGGCCAACATATGGAACATGGAGTTCCAGCGTGTGCTCACGTCGCACAACAGCCAGTGAGCTGGCAATTTCAAGCGCTGCTGCAGCGTTGACAGACCGGCTGAAGCTGTCGATAACGTGCGGAAATGTGCTCACACGCGGTGCACCTTTACCAGTAGGTCAGGCAAACTGGGGTAGGTTTATTAGAAACCGCTGAACCACAAGGTTGAACACGCGAGCTAGGCATGGGATATGTCTGAGCTTCCAAGCTTCAAAGCCACCACCAAGTCACGGCCGTTATCAGACACAATCATGCCTGGTGTGCTGTTTGTCCCCTAAGCATATCAGCTTCAGCACCGCCTGTTGGCACTTCACCAGTGCAGTGCTACACTGCTTCCAGCTACCGACTGATGACTGACTGGTGCTGCATGCGGATAAATCGGAGGTGGAAGTGAAGATAGAGGTGGAGGAGAAGTGGGGTTTGAAGCCACTAACGTAGGTGCTGGCGAAAATCCTGATCGACGTAGGGCCCGCAATCCTTGGCGTCGGTGGCACCTGTGCCATCCCAGGGTAGGTCTCACTCCCGGCGTCCACAACATTCACCCAGTGTGCGATCAGGGAAATGTAGCGCGCCTGGCCGAATGCACTTGTCCATGTGTCCGTGGTTAAGTGGACCTTCCCAGTAACTGCGTTGGTCAGGGCACGTGTGATGTTACGGGACACATATTGGTATAAGGCAGGCACAGCACACCTTGAAAAATAGTGGCGGCTGGCGACTGCATAACGCGGGACGACCGCCGACCTCAGGCAGCGGAAGGCCTCAGTGTCCACAAGCCTAAATGGCAACATTTCCAGGGCCAGTAATTTGGAAAGCTGTGCATTTATTGCTATGGCCTGTGGGTGGGTGGCTGGGTATTTTTACTTGCGCTCAAAGTACTGGGGTAAGGACATTTGGATGCTGCGCTGGGACATGGAAGTGGATGTGGTCGCTGATTGTGCTTGCGAAGGTCCAGGTGCAGGGTGTGAGGCATCTGTGCCTGCGCCTTCGACAGGGGATTGGTCAGCATGTAACATAGCGGAAGAGGAGGCAGTGGTGTGACTCGCAGACACAGATTGTGGACCCAGGCGTTCGCCCCACTTATTACGGTGCTTGGATGCCATGTTGCGGATCATGCTGGTGCTGGTGAGGTTGCTAGTGTTCACGCCCTGGCTCATTTTCGTATGGCACAGGTTGCAAACTACAATTCTTTTGTCGTCCGCACTTTTCTAAAAAAAAGCGCCCTACTGCGGAACATCTACCCCTTGGCAAGGAAGATTTCCGCAAGGTGGTGCTCTGTGGAAAAGTTGCAGGCCTGTTTGGTGTGGCCTCACTGCCTCTTTCAGCCTGTTGCGGTGCTGCAGATCCCTCCCCCTCTGTACTGCTGTCCTCGCTCGGCTTTCGTTCCTAGGTTGGGTCAGTGACCTCATCGTCCACCACCTCCTCTTCCACTTCCTCACTCGGATCATCCTCCTGATTTGTTGACCTAAATATAACCTCAGTTATTGACAACTGTGTCTCATCCTCTTCATCAACCTACTGAGACAGTAATTGTGGTTGACTCATTGGCAACTGTGTCTCATCATCCTCCACCTCATTAAACACTAATTGACATTCCCCACCGTCATGTTCTGTGGATGCTAAAGAGTTTGGGAATCAGGGAGCAAGATCTCATGTCCCTCTCCAAGCATGTTTGGAGAGAGGGCCAAATCAAAAAAAGGTGATGAAAAGAGGTCCTTGAAATATCCAAGTGTGGGAATATTTGTTTGGCCAAACTGTACATGGTGGGACGAAGGAGGATCAGGGTGAGGTTTGTGTTGACCAGTAGTGTTCAGAGCAAATATTCGAATAGCGAATTTTAATCGTGAAAAACGACACTTCGAGAATTCTAAAATATTTAGAATATAGCTCTATATATTCGTAAAATCGAATATCAGTTTTTTTTTAAGTTTTTTTTTAAACACAGTACACATCAGGTGATCATCCCTCCCTTCTTCTAGCTTGGGGGCCAATGAGAAGGCTTTGTCACAGCTTAGCAACATCCCTAGCAACCAATAGAGAAGTTGCCTACCCCTTACTATTGCCGAAAATTTGCAAGCGCAAATATATTGGAGCACTCTATCTGCATATAAAGCTATTCTAATGTTCTGCCGTGCCAACCATTTTCTCCAGTCTCAGGAAACTTATACCAGCTTGAAAAATGTAGCATAAGTGACCCACGCCTGTATTTCGTGCGCATTACGCGAATATTACATTGCCGATTTACGCAATGAAGAATATAATCTCGAATTCACGAATATATGACGAATATTCTACAAAATATTCGCGAAATATTGCAAATTCAAATATTGCCCCTGCCGTTCATCACTATTGACCAAACTCCTGGCTACTGAGACTGGACTTGGTGGAAGACAGGGTGGTGCTTAACCAACTGGAAGCATTATCTGCTGCAATCCAACCGACCACCTGGTTGCACAGGTCTGACTTCAAGAGTGGTGTCCTGCACCGCCCTGCAAACTGGGACATAAAGATAGGTATCGTGGATGATTTGTTTTTCTTGTGCTCTGGCAGCAGGCACAGTTTCTCTGCGGCCAGGGCCACGGCTTCTGTGTGCACCATCAGCATCACGGCCACTTCCCCGTCCCTTACTCCTCACCTTTTTCATTTTAAATGTGATATATGCTTGAAAGTCTGTCACACGTCCAGTAGCGTAGGATTTGGAAGTGTATGCGCAAAAATATTTACAAAGGTATTTGTGATTAGGAAACGTTATACACGACAGGTACCACAGGTAATGTCACTGCTCGCAGTGTCTACGCAAAAAGGTACACTGGATGTCACTGATATTTTAGTTATGCGCACACTTTAAACAGGAGATGTGGCGCGGATAATTTAACTGTCCGCAGCGGACACCGTCTACGGAAAAAGTGCACTGGATTTCACTGATATTTTAGGGATGCGCACACTTTACACAGGAGATGTGGCGCAAATAATTTAACTGTCTGCAGTGGCCTATTACACAGTATTTAGCGCAGAATGCGCTAAAAATATATATTTCTTCTGTTACACACAATAGGACTTTGGGTCCCTGAAATTTTATTTTTTTTATAAAAATCTTCCCATTACACTCCCTACACTGTCTGTCCCTTCCTATGCAAAGCTCTCCCTAACACTGAGCAATTTAGCGCAGGCTGCGCTACAAACATATATTGCTGCTGTCACACACAATAGTCCTTACAAGGACTTTTGTGTCTCTGAAACGTTTTTTGTACACTTATAATATTCGATTACACTCTCTGTCCCTTCCTATGCTCAGCTCTCCCTGACTACGAATGAGCCGAACATGCGTCATCGGGTGCTATATATCACCCAATGACGCGGTCCGGCCAGGTAATCACTGTAATCCCAGTAGCCAACATGGCTACTGGAATTACAGTGAGGGCACTCAGGGCAATACTTACCCGCACATTTATTAGCTGCGTAGCAGCCAAGAAACGTGCGGGGAGGAGACTCGAGCATGGCGCTCGAGCACATGTGGTACATTGAGATGCTCGAGCCGAACAGGTGTTTGGCCGAGCATGCTCAATCATCACTGCTGTTGACATACTAGGCCAGGTTACTCCACCCCATCCATCCAGTATTATCTTCTTTACTTGTTAAATATCATTTTTAACTCCTTAAGGAAGTGGCTAATTCTGGATTTCAGGATGCAGTCCATTTTTCTTTTTTTGCCTCTTTCCCCTACAAAAATGAGGCAAATGTTGTGGGAGGTTTTCTGTCTTTTTTTGGTCTTTTAGAGTGTACAATCTTTATATTTTGCAGGGTAAAAAATGTATTACATAGTGTTTTTTAACTCCGTTTGGCCAAAAGTAACTTGCGGCTCCAGGAGCTGGAAGGGACAAGCAACTTGTCAGTGGCCAGAGCCTCGGCAGAGTTGAATAACACATGGTTAAAAAGAATATGCTAATAATGGTGAATCTCCTGCCTTACACCCATACAGATGTGCCTGCCAATACCTTCGCTCAAACTTGGTTAAGGACTCCACTTTCTTGTGAAAAAATTATATTACAATATAATGACATTCTAAGAAACCCAGGCTCCATTTCACAACACAACCACTGGTTTGCACCTAGACACATACTGTATATGATATACATCTCGTGACACAACATCATAAAATCATGTTTTAAAAAGCTGGTCATCTTGCGACACACATATTAGAACATATCCAGCCAAGAGGAAAGGTAAGGAAGAATACATCTGTACTTTCACCTGACGTCTGGACAAAAGAATCCAATATGCATGATCACCTTTTCAGCAAATCTTTGTTGTTCTTGGCCATCAACATTTTTAAAAGCTGATTGTCACGGATGTTCCCACAACAGGTGGCAGGAGATCGGTGAGACTGGCAACACGTGGTTTGATCTGACAAGTTTTCCTTGTCGATCAATAGGCGTCTGTGTTGTTTCTGATAATGGCCACACCCCTTGCCTCAGGTGTTGCTAATGTGGTCATTTAACCTTCCTTATTTATTGTTGCTTTTGCCACAATGCTGTGCGGTTTATAGCTTCAGTTTCAGTTGTGGCTTGCTCGGCGGAGTTCCTGATGCTTCCATTGCTCCTTTGATGTTAAGCCTTTCCTTTCCCTTTTTGTATTTTTTTGGGGTTCTGTGTGTTGCATTTCCCTATTGTCCTTTCGGAGGAACAGGTAGTCTCATCCCTGCCATTAGTACCAGGGTCCTATAGGGCTAGATAGGACACTAGGTATTTCTGTGTAAGAACACACCTACCTCTGGGGTCTGTTCATACTGGGAGACAGTCAGGATTTTAATTAGGGTTTTACTAGGAGGTGTCCATCTTCCTTCCCTAGTTCTCAGGCCTGATTCCCTGTTCCCCCCTTTCCTCTTATGCTGGGTGTGGTGTTTCCCTCCCCCACCAAAGTGTGACACTGATCAACTGTAATGACAATTATCTTCTAATCTGGCTGGATATTTTATGTCCAGCATGGAGAAGGAGTTGGATATTTGGAGTTAATGGCGGTGAAAAAAATGTTCAGGTTTTAAGTTAAGTTTCAAAATGTAACTCCATCTGAAAATTAACAAAAATTACCAGAATCACAATTTGTATGTTTGCAAAGTTGAATTCTCTAGAACTCAGTTCCTTTTACGCTAAAGGTGCTGCCATGTACAGTTTTGTATATTTTTGGTGCGTGGCCAGAAAAGCCTCAAAAATCAACCAACTTGCTTGGTATATTTTGTAGTTTTAGAGCATTTTTGAGATGTTTTTATTTACAGTTATGGGCAAAATAATAGCTGTTTGTTTAAAGCAACTAAGAAAATGCTAATTTCTCATAATAGCATTTATTTCATTGTACACACTTGGAGCAATCCTAAATTAAAACTGAAAATCGGTTAAAGATTTAACTTTTCTGTAAATCACTGTACTAATACAGGGTGGCCCACAAAAAAGAAGCCTGCTTCCAGCGATAGTATGACAAGATGAACAAGCAAGTGCATAGTTTTTTTTTAATTACCCAAAAGTCACAAAAGATGCTGAAAGTGGTCCCCGGGCACGTCTATGCATCTTTGGGCACGTCGGATTATGTCGGCTGATACTGCTTGAAGCTCTTCAGCAGTGATGCTACAGAAGAAAAAATGTCCTGCTTTTTCAAACAAGATGGGGCAACATGCCACACCTCACCAAACTCACTGGCACAGGTTCATGAACTGTTTAAGGAAGAGCGAACTGTGAACAAGGGGTTATGGCCACCACGTTACCCAGACTTGTCCATATGCAATTTTTATCTTTGGGGGAAATTTGAAACAGAATGTGTCCGCTACTAAGCCACATCCCCTGGATGAACTTAAGGGAAGCATTACAAACACTATACACAGCATCACTGCTGAAGAGCTGCAAGTACTATCAGCCAACAAAATCCGACCTGCCCAAAGATGCAGAGACGTGAACGGGGATGACTTTCAGCATCTTTTGTGACTTGCCGGCACAGTCCAGTCGCTCGTTCATCTTGTCATAGTATTGCTGCAGGTGTGCTACTTTTGTGGGCCATCCTGTATTTAGTTGTATAACCTTAATTTTTGATAACTGCTTTACAACTGTGTGACGTTGAGTCAACTAACACCTGACATCTGCAAACAGATATTCCAGGCCAAGCTAACTGGACTACATTCCACAGTTTTTCTGCATTCTTGGGTTTGGCATCAAAAACAGCATTTTTGATGTCAGTCCACAAATTCTCAATTGGATTGAGGGCTAGGGATTAGGCTGCCCACTTTATAACATCAATCTTGTTGGTCTGGAACCAGGATTTTGCACGCTTGCTAGTGTGTTTGGGGTCATTGCCTGCTGAAACAGCCAATTCAAGGGCATTTCCTCTTCAGCATAAAGCAACATGATCTCTTCCAGTATTTTGACATATTCAGACTGGTCCATGGTCCCTGGTATGCAATAAATGAGCCTGACTCCAGAGTATGAGAAACATCCCCAAACCATTATGCTTGCACCTCCATGTTTTACAGTCTGCGTAGTGTTCTGTGTCTTGAATTCAGTGTTTATGGGTCATCTCACAAACTGTCTGAGGCCTATAGACCCAATAAGAACAATCTTGCTCTCATCTGTCAATAGAATTTTGCGCCATGTCTTTTTCTTACCAATGGTACATTATGAGGGGTTCCTGCAAATAGTTTGGCTTAAAGTAAGATAGGTCATCAATATCTGATCGGTGGGGGCCCGACACCCAGAAGAACCACGGCCGATCAGCTGTTCGAGAAGGCACCGGTGTTCCTATGAGCGCTGCGGCCTTCTCCGTGCCTACCAAGCATAGCGAAATACATTGTATAGCGGCTGTGCTTGGTATCTTGCTCAGCCCCATTGAAGTGACTGGGGTTGAGCGTGATACCAAGCACAGCTGCTATACAATGTACAGTACTGTGCTTGGTAAGCAGGGAAAAGGCCACAGCACTCACAGTAGCGCCGGTGCCTTCTTGAACAGCTGATCAGCAGGGGTCCTAGGTGTCGGACCTCAACTGATCAGATACTGATGACCTATCCTGGGGATAGGTCATCAGTATCAAAATCTTGGAAAACCTCTTTAAATTACTAGCCTGCAGTAGATCACCATATCCCTCTTAGTGTGAGGAATGTCCTGGCAGGATAGTACCTAAATATTTCCGATATCTGTCTCCAAAGCTCACAACCAGGAACAAGAGCCATTCCAACACAGGCTAGACCTAGGTTTCCCAGGCATAAAGTAAACAGTTTGGGCACTTCTCTTCATTGTTGCTGCAAATTCACAGCTTTTTGTATAGTCCTTTTAGAATCTCTTCTTTTCATTTATAAATGTACATTTACTGTGGAATATTTTACAACTTCAACTTCCATTGACTAAACAGTCATATATAATAGGCAAACTTTTTATCAACTTACACTGTGAAGAATGTGGACAGAAGGTTGTATTTTGAAAATGAGAAGCGTATTGATTTCATGCACCAGTGGATTCAATTGCTTAAAACTCTTGATAATACGCTTAGTAATGTTGTAGTCAATACGGGTTACAAAGCGTAATCTTTTTACATGGAGCACACAGTCAACAGGGAATTAATTTTCATTAAAAATGATGCTTCAGCTTTTTAATGTTACTTAGGGACTATTAGAATTTACTGCCAGTTCCCAATTCAACTATTTGCTATTCCAAATGTGAGCCTAATTTTACAGTGGCGTTTACCAGGGTGCTCAGGTTTTCTATGCAGCTAAAGAAACCTTTTATAAAATGAAATGATTACTTTTATAGAGGTCCTGTTTGAGTAAAGCTGATGCGTTTACAGGATACTGCAAATTCAACACTGAACCACACTAGTGATAAGCGGCAGGGGCTATATTCAAATTTGCGATATTTCACAAATATTTTTTAGAATATTCGTCATATATTCGCAAATTTCGAGAATTTAAGATTATTTTTTTGAATGCGAAAAATCGGCAATGTAAATAATCGTGTAATGCGAATTCATAACGCAAAATACAGGCGTGGGTCACTTTGGCTACATTTTTCAAGCTGCTAGAAGTTTCATGAGTTTCTCCTGAGACTGGAGAAAATGGTTGGCATGGCAGAACATTACAATAGCTTTATATGCAGATAGAGACAAGTGCTCCAATATATTAGCGGTTGCGCTAATCTGCAGTGATTAGAATATTCTTTCACACTATGTGCAACTTCACATTTTTGCAGGTCTGACTACAGATTACTGATTGGTGCACTAAGTATAGTTGTGAACTTGGCATTGCTTCCTTCTCATTGGCCCACAAGCAAGAAGCAGAGAGGAATCGTGTTCAGATGGAAAAAAATGACGAATTTTCGATATAATGAATATATTGCACTATATTCTAAATATTCTCGAATTCTCGAAGTGGCGATATTCGCGATAAAAATTCGCTATTCGAATTAGTGTTGAGCACGATTATTCAAATTTTCCATCTGAAAACATGATTCCTGCCTGCTGCTTGCTTGTGGGCCAAAGACATCAGATGGAAATAAATGACGAATATTCAAAAAAACTAATATATAGCACTATATTCTATAGTGCTATATATTCGCTTTTGACCCACTGCGCATTACGTGATTTTTCCATTGCAGATTTAATCTCAAATACGAATATTCTACCACATATTATATATGCAAAATATTGCAAATTCGAATATTGCCCCTGCCGCTCATCACTAATTCGAATGTTCGCGCTCAACACTAAACCACACAAGTGGGAGAATCTAGGAGTAATAAAGACAAATCATAGAGATTGTAAAGGGCTTGTACTGTTCGCGGCTACTGTTTCTCCTCGTGGAGATGCCAGCTATGAGAGTCTTACAGGCAATAGATTTTGGGAAAATTTATGCAAAAGAGCTCTTCTCCAGAAAGAAGACAAATGTCTCTCTAATGTCCCTTATAAGTAGCTCCCCTTGAATGTAGCTCAGATTCAATTTGGACTCAGAGTGGAGCACAAAGTTGCATCTAGTGTTTTTGGGCCATTCTTCATAATTAGAGAACAGCGAATCGAAGCTGACGAAGTGTAATTCGATCCGAATTTCAGGAAAAATTAGATTCACACCGAATCCAAATTTCCTCACGATTCTTGGTAACGAATTGCATTTTTTCCTAAAATGGCTGCTGCATGTGTGAGGACATGGAAAAAAGAACTCTGGGAAATGTGACATGGAGGGGGAGAAATCTGACATGGGGGAGAAATCTGACATGGGGGTGATGTGACAGAGGGTATTATGTTAAAAGGAGGGGGAGAAATGTGACATGGAGGGGGGAATGTGACATGGAGGGCTGATGTGACATAGGGGGGTGATTTGACATGGAGTGGGAGAAATGTGACATGGGGGGCTGATGGCTGACATGGGGGCATGATGGCTTACATGGGGGCATGATGGCTTACATGGGGGGCTGATGGATGGGGTATGATGGCTGACATGGGGGGGCAATGGCTGACATGGGGGGCTAATGGCTGACATGGGGGCATGATGGCTTACATGGGGGCATGATGGCTTACATGGGGGGCTGATGGATGGAGGCTGATATCTGACATGGGGGTCTGATCTGAGGCATTGGGGGTCTGATCTGAGGTCTGATTAACATTGGGGTCTGATTGCTGGTCTGACCTGAGGTGTAATGGAAAATATATTTTTCTTATTATTCTCCTCTAAAACCTAGGTGCGTCTTAGAGGGTGAAAAATACGGTCCTCAAACCAGCGATTGTCTGAAGTAGAGAGAATATATCAGGACCACACAGAGGAGAAGCCAGCTGCTGCAGACCGGACCAGGGCCAGATGAGCTGCGAGGTGGGGGCGCCAAAATGTAGCTTCTCTTGTGTTGGCAAAAATCCTTGCACCGGCCCTACCTGCCTCTGTCCTTTTCTGTATCCCCAGCCAGAGAATTATTATATGCTATGGGCTCAGCTCCACTATACAGTGAGGACGAGCTACTAGGGGACAGTCAGCAGCTGCAGGTCAGCACATCCGCCGCTTCCTCTGCTAGGCAGACAAGTAGTGATGAGGAGAGTGTCGTGGGAGCTGGTGTTGCGAGCAGTGAGGCTCCTGACCCAGAGACCGTTGAGGAGGACATCAGTGACGTGCAGACAGTACTCGATGATGATGATGTAGCTGATCGCACTTGGGAGCCAGGTGAATTAGGGGCTTCATCATCATTGGGAGAAGAGGGTGGCAGCTTGCCCATGGGGCAGCGGCGGAGCCATCAAGTCGCTAGCATGGCCAGGAGTCAGCAGGGTGGAAGCAGTAGCCAAACGTGCTCAGGGTAGACTACCCGCTTTGCAGGAGCCTACCTGCCCGGATAGTAGTGGTGCACAGGTTCACGGAAGCAGCGGCGGTAGCAGTCAGTCAGTGTGTAGTGTTGGGGGAAAATCACCTACTCGGGGGTGTGGCAGTTTTTTGTTAAAGAAAAAACTAAGTGTAGCAGCACAACGGAAAAAATAGTAATAAATTACTGTTCCTTCTTAATGTGGTGGTGCCAGCCGTGTTGGGAGTCAGTCCAGCACTCCCCCAAACATGAATAGACTAGTAAAGAAACCGCAGCACTATCTTGTCTTCAATATCCAAAGGTTTATTCACCCAAGCAATGCGACGTTTCGACCTGTGTGGTCTTTCTCAAGCAACCCACATTTTGAACAAAATCAAATACATATACCCTCTCAACAAGTCACATGACTCAATTGAGTATGCTAATTAGCAATTACAAATTCAAGATAAGCCCCACCTCTGTTCCCCAACAGTGTAAACTATTTATCATCTTATCCAAATCATAATCCTACTTAGTACATAATCTGTTATCACAAATATTAAAATCGTGCTTACTATTGTCTCCGATGAGTTCCTGGAGGACATATCCCAGAAGAGGCCTTCATGTTAAAGTTCATGGTATGGTCCGGGCGGCGGTGATCGAAACAACACATGACGTACCGGTACGTCATGGGTCCTTAAGGACTCGGGAAACATGCCGTACCGGTACGTCATGCGTCCCTAAGGGGTTAAGCAGACTGTGATTGTCTATTGTTGTGACTTAGATGAAGATCAGATCACATTTTATGACCAATTTGTGCAGAAATCCATATCATTCCAAAGGGTTCACATACTTTTTCTTGCAACTGTATATATAATTACACCCAGTTGAGCTAATGTCTCCATAGTGCTCCCAAAATGTGCCAGTATAAAATACCCCCTTTTTGCTTCCTCCTAGTGTCCCCCATAATGTACCAGTAAAAAATGCCCCATATATAGTGCCCCAGTAGATGCCCTCAGTTTCCCCCATAATTTGCAAGTTTAAAATACCACTTCTTAGTGCCCCCGTAGTACTCCTCTCTCCCCTTCCCCATAGTACCATAGTACCCACCATAATATTCCCCAGTATAAAATGCCCCTATACAGAGCGGCCATTTAAAATACTCCTTCTTTGTGGCCTCAGTAGATGCCCCCAATAATGTGCCAGTAAGAAGTGCCCCCATAGTGCCACCCAATAATATGCCAGTAAGAAGTGCCCCCATAGATGCCCCCACAGTGCCCCCCAATAATGTGCCAATAAGATGTGCCCCCATAGATACCCCCACAGTGCATCCAATAATGTGCCAGTAAGATGTACCCCCATAGATGCCCCCACAGTGCACCCAATAATGTGCCAGTAAAATGTGCCCCCAAAGATGCTCCCCAATAATGTGCCAGTAACAAGTGCCCACATAGATTCCCCCCAATCATGTGCCAGTAACAAGTGCCCCATAGATGCCCACAATCATGTGCTAGTAATAAGTGCCCCCCATAGATGCCCTCAATCATGTGCCAGTAACAAGTGCCCCCATAAATTCCCCCCAATCATGTGCCAGTGAGAAGTGCCTCCCATAGATGGCCCCCAAATCATGTGCCAGTAAGAAGTGCCCCCCATAGATGGCCCCCCAATCATGTGCCAGTAACAAGTGCCCCCCAATCGTGTGCTAGTAACAAGTGCCCCCGAATCGTGTGCCAGTAACAAGTGCCCCCCATAGATGGCCCCCAATCATGTGCCAATAGCCAGTATTGTACCATATAAAAAAATAAACACTTATACTTACCTCCGGCCTGTGTCCCGCGCTGTATGGCTCAGGCGGCGCGATGACGTCTGCTGCCTATCAGAGGAACGGGGAAGGGAGACACCTTTCCCTCCCCTGCCCCGCAGCATCCATCTGTATCGCTGTCCTGAGGACGGCGATACAGATGACTATGGGGATGAGCGCTTCCACAATGGAAGCGCTCATCTCCCTGTGACCTGCCGCTACTCCCCACTTGTGAGCAGGGCCACGCCACCTGGGGAGATCGCTTGCTTTGCCTAATTAGCGGTGCGGCCCTGCTGGCTCCCCATAAAATTTTTTGCGCCCGGGGCAATGGCTTCCCCCCACGCTACACCACTGGGTCAAAGAGATAAGAAACAAAAAATAACAGCAGGTTGTGCTATGCAGATGCATTTTATTGAATAACTCAGAGGCTAAGCTAAATTTTTAATTACATGCTATTACAAAAGCATTCAGATACAGGTGCTGGTTTGAAAACTGTAGAATATTTGTTGTGGAACAACAACTTTAAGCAAAACCTGCGGCAGCCCAGGAAATATCAAGACTGGATCCACTTAATTTGTTTGTTACATTGCTTGTTTTTAGGTGCTTTTTTTCTGACATTTTCCCTACCTTTTTTTAAATAATTTCAATAAGTCAATAAGAAAAAATTAACTACAAACAGTGGGTCATTTTTACTAAACCTCACATGTATTTGGGTTATGCTTTATCCATTTGCACCAGAATCTTGGTTCAAAAAAAGCAAATGTTTCCACATGGCACACGTGAATGTAATTAACAATGGTAATTTGCTTACCCTGGACTTATCACCGTGACTTTTTTTAAAACAGTTGCAAAAAAAAAATCACAAACTGTATCTGGTAGGAGGATGGCATAAGATAAACTGGAGTAGCCTTACTAGAAGCAACAAATGTATCAAATACATTTGGAACAAAGTACACCAAGGCAAATTTAAGCAAAAATGACTATAGAATTTACCTTCATGATAAATTGTTCCCTTAAACAGTACAAACTCAGACAGTCTAAAGATGGGCCAGGTTTATCACAGTGTCAGATGCTGGATGACACTTTTAGACTGTCTAGTCTAAGTTAAAGGGGTTATCCGGCATATGGGGGGGGGAGGAGTTATACTCTCGGATAACCCCTTTAAAGGGGTTTTCTGAGATTTTCTTACTGACTACCTCATCAGTATCTGATTGGTGGAGGTCCGACACCTGGAACCCCGCCAATCAGCCATTTGAGAAGACAGCGGCATTTCTCTCTGCTTTTCCTAGGCTGAGTGATGACACGTTCATGTGTCACATGGCCTAGGAGCAGCTCAGCCCCATTCAAGTGAATGGGGCTGAGTGCAATAGCAAGCACGGCAGCTATACTACGTACGGTGCTGTGCTTGGTTAGCTGCGATAAGGCAGCGGTGCTCCCAGGCGAGCCCCTGCCTTCTCAAAACAACTGATCAGATATTGATATGATGACCTATCCAGAAGATAGGTCACCAGTATAAAAATCCTGGAAAACCCATTTAATATCGCTTACTTATTAGTTAGGTTACTTTGTGCCACAATCAGAATTTTGGCACACATTTTCTGATCTTAAGTCATGCCCCTTTCCTACTAAGCTATGACCTCTTTGAGCAAGAGATTAAAAATGTCTGACAATCATTAAATGTGGTGCAACACATGCATACGAGAATTCAGTAGCAAATTAGCCATGTGTTTTTTTGCGTCATTTTTATATTTTTGGGGCCAGTGGCACTTTTAGACTGTCTAGTCTAAGTTAAAGGGGGTTTGGAATGAGGCCAGAAGTGAATATAGAACAGTTTTTTTTTACCTAGTGCAAAGTAAAACTTCAGGTCTATTCAATAGCCGCAATTTCCAAGTACAGCTTCTGGCACTAGTAAGGATTATAGAGGCAGGTTGGATGGCTGCAATTGAATTAATAGCATGGTAGTAGTCTGGGTGATGGGTGTCTTAGCTATAGTCCCTCACCCCATTGCAGTGTCTTTAATACTGGTCTCAGCTGATCACTCTGCTGTCTGATACCTTTCAAGTAGCTGCTTGAGGATATCTTTAGTTATTCTCTCTGGAGAATCCTTCACAGGAGCAGGAATTCAGATGTATGCCTCCTCTCTTTTCTTTTTCTGGACAGGAATTCCTCCTCTTGGCAGGAAGCAGAACCAGCCCAGTCATTGCGGCCGGTGTCGGCAGTCCCCCCCATACAACCCTTAAAGCATAATGAAGAACATGTACGTAATTATGCGTTAACGGGTTAGTCCTGGTTAGGTGAGTGGCATAAGATAACAAGCCTAAAAAGTTAGCGTTTTTTTCAAAGCTCATCATCAGCCATATAACAATAATTTATGTGGCCTCCATAGCAATATAAGATGGGTCCCAACTGCCTAATGACAGGAAACTGAAGCAAAAACAAGATGCAAGAAGTAATACAGTTATGAATGATAGGTCTGTATATCAGAGAAGCAGAGAGTCACCAACGTCTCATTCCCTACACAAAGGTACAATGTTTCTGCTCCCTTCTTGGCCCCAAATGAGCTGCTAGGGGTGCTATGGGCATAGCTATGCCCATGCTCGCCATCTCAAACCAAGAGGAAAGTTGATGATGGGCATGCATGGTATAATATGATGAATTTATGGCAAACATTAGCACACAAAGTGATGTTACCAGGTGGACCCAGCCTCATACAGTAGTGTATATGATGGATTATAACGTCAGGAAATGGGACATGAGAGTAGATTCAAGTAGATTGGTTCTTTCTACACTCAAAATGATGAAATCGAAATGATGTCTTATTCCAAGCATGTATGTTATACATGATCCACCCTTGCCTTAAAATCAGACTTTTTCGTAAGTTTCAATATTTAGTTTCCATAGCTATACAATATCTAGTTCAGAGAACTGAGAGGAATTTAGAAGGACATCGATCTTGCTACATTCCTCAGTTTAACCTCTTCAATTTTCTGAAGTGACACCCCTGTGCGCAAAGTAAAGTCCAGGCTGCCCACAAGCCGGGACAGATTAACCACTCACGTTTAACAATCTTTATGCAAACAGATTAGGGTCCAGTACCAATAATGTATGTCAAATGTGTCCATGTTTACATGTCAGAGAATGTTTGTGAACAAGATGCGGCCTCACCTATAATGTTCACATTCATACTCTCACTCTGGTTTGCAAACACTGTCAGCATTCTCGACACACTGCTACATTAGCGAGGACTTGTGACTATGAGATGGCAAGGACTCATGAAGCCTCAGGAATGTGCTCTTACTTAGTCAGTCGGCTGCTGCTAAATGTTTTTCTCCATTCCTGGCTCCACGAGCTGCTGTGCTACCAAGAAAAACAGAACTATGTTTGGGAAAAGTTGTGAAGACTACTTAAAGTGTTTTTAAAATAGGTTTCTCAAGGTTTCTCGGCAAGTCCACCAAGTAACAGGGATCTCAATTAGATGGCACGTGCTTTAATTATATTATTTGGATAGTTCAAATTTACTTCAAGTAAAGTTTACTTGTTTTTTTTTAGTGTGAGGTCTCTTTGCCCAAGTGCTAATACACATGTCCTTGTGCTCAGTGCAGGAGCAGTATATTTGGTGTTGTGCAGTTTTTGGCTCTAAAGACACAACTCCAACACTCATGTACATGTAATGCTTTTTTCACACCTGCGGACAGATGTTCCGGCCAGCAAGTCCGGCAGACATTTCAGGGTATCGCATCGGACAAAAAACGCTTTGTGCAGCAGTTTTTGTTTGGCCGATTTTCTCTATATTTACCAGGTAGCAGCTGGATCTGTACCAGACTCCATTATAGTCAATGGGGTCCAGCAGGAAGGCAGTAGTATCCGAATAATGCTGCATGCTGACCTGCATTCCCTGGACTTTGTGTGGCTGTCATGGCCCATAAACAGGTAGGAACTAGTCTTAGGGACCACTCAATAGAGGCGACCTTGACGTGGTGAGTGGCTTATTACGCTTTGGCCAAAATGTACACCAATGCCTCATCCAGCATAGAGGCAGGGCAGAATGCTGGTTGCAGAGTGCTATCACATTTGTACATTTTGCGTTTGTATATGTATTTCGCCATAGTGATGTGCACCTACATACAGGGTTGTGCTGACTCAATCACCCACATTTTTTCTTTGTAGTATCCAAATAATGCTATATCTGGAGAACTCCAGCAGGCTACCAAACAGCCTGCCAGAATTTCCTTTTGCAGATGAAACTAGCCTAAGAGGGTTAAAAAAATAGTCCTTCTGTAACAACAACCATTCTCTGCAAAACCACCGAGCTGGACTTCTCCTATAGTAGTCACCTTTCCTGTGTCCTAACAGTGGCTCATAATACTCATACACTCAGGACTTACAGTCGGGCTGAACAGCACAACAACCAGATGATTTGCAAAAACCATATAAATGAAGCTAGTATCGATACTTGCAGAAAATAAGACACTGAGAGCACTGATTGCTGAGGGTCATGGAAGGAAGAGATGATTCAGCAATAGAGTAGATTGCAGATGTATGGGAAACAGGTAGATGGCAGATGAATAAGCAACACCAAACCAACCTTATCTGAATTCAACCCGATTCAGCCGGGACAATACAACAGCGCATCAACCAACTAATTCCAAGCACATCAAGAAACTAAATTACAGAGGCCAACATATACAGTAAACACACTAGTCTCTATGGAACTACAGATGCAGAATATACAGAAAACACACGAGACTCTCTGGAACCATAGTATTCAGAACATACAGAAAACACACTAAACTAAAACAGAATCTGGGAGGACAAGCACATGACAAACAATAAACTGTACACGAAAATCTGACTGTAATGACCTGGATATAAATAGGCTTAACCGTCTTCACTCCACCCTAATCAACAAAGCAAGGCTGGATGATAACCAACTGACCCCATCGATCAACACTTTGATATGTCTCTATGACATACAAAATGTTTTTTGAAAAGCTAGTGACGCTTTAAGTTTACTATGCCACTGCATCGTGTTGACATGCCATGTTGGATATGCTATGTTACATGGTGTATAATGTGCTGATGTGCACTGTGTAGTACTGAGGAACACCAGAGAGCAGGGGCGTAGCTATAGGGGGAGCAGTCGCTACCAGGCCCAGGAGCCTGAGGGGACACAAAGACCCTTGTTCCAGAGAGGACAGAAGATAAAAAGTGCATGCTGGGAGGGCTCTGTTATAGACTTTGCACTGGGCCCATAATGTTCAAGTTACACCACAAAAAGTGGGTATGCTGTGTTCGGGGAAGGGGACGGGCTGGCAGGCCTGTCTTAATCATTATTTTCTATGCCTGTTTTAGGTGTAGAAAATGGTCTAAATGTAAGACAGCAAGGAAGCCGTCTTAGATTTAGAAGCTTTATGAGCCAAAGTTATGGAGGGGCCGGTGTCTGTTCATAACTTTGTCAATCCACCACCAGCGCTGGGGCTTTATTAAGACTGGCATCTAAAACACCGGTCCTAATAAATGACCCCCTAAATGCCTATGCATTAGGGGGATTTTAACATCGTATTATGACTTGTGTGTTCATCATTAGTGATGTCGCGAACATAAAATTTTCAGTTCGCGAACAGCGAACGAGAACTTCCGCAAATGTTCGCGAACTGGCGAACCGGGCGAACCGCCATAGACTTCAATAGACAGGCGAATTTTAAAACCCACAGGGACTCTTTCTGGCCACAATAGTGATGAGAAAGTTGTTTCAAGGGGTCTAACACCTGGACTGTGGCATGCCGGAGGGGGATCTATGGCAAAACTCCCATGGAAAATTACGTAGTGGACGCAGAGTCGGGTTTTAATCCATAAAGGGCATAAATCAACTAACATTCCTAAATTGTTTGGAATAACGTGCTTTAAAACATCCAGTGTGTGTATACGATCAGGTATGTTGTATCGATCAGGTAGTGTAAGGGTTACGCCCGCATCACAGACATTGACAGACCAAACTCCCCTTTTAATGCACCGCAAACAGTTCATTTGCACAACCGCAAACTCCCCATTTGCACAAGGTTGGATACCAAGCTAGCCACGTCCCGGTGATGTCATTGAAGGTTTCTTCCTCCACCCAGCCACGTACAACACCAAGGGTCCCCGAAAGGTCAATTGAATTGATTTTTCGAACGGGGAGATGGTTAAAAAAACGCTGGCTCCCTCCCCTTTGTTTTTATCCACGGTGACTGCGTCTGCGCCGTGCAATTTACTGTCACACCCGATATGAGTGGTATTTTCTGTAGTACTATTCTCATCAGTTTAATCCCTCTAACGTCCCCAATCTGGGTGCCATTTATTGAATAGATTTTTCGAACGGGGAGATGGTATCAGTGGTTGGCACTGGCAGTGGGCACACTACAGTCAGTAGAAGCGGGCCTGACACACACTGGCAGCAGGCAAGCAACTGAAATTACACTAAAGTGTAAAAATTAAATGCCTTATTTATCGGCAAGCTACTGTGCCACCCGGTATGAGTGGTTGGCACTGGCAGTGGGCACACTACAGTCAGTGGAAGAGGGCCTGACACACACTGGCAGCAGGCAAGCAACTGAATTTAGACTACTGTCTAAAAATTAAATGCCTTATTTATCGGCAAGCTACTGTGCCACCCGGTATCAGTGGTTGGCACTGGCAGTGGGCACACTACAGTCAGTGGAAGCGGGCCTGACACACACTGGCAGCAGGCAAGCAACTGAATTTAGACTACTGTCTAAAAATTAAATGCCTTATTTATCGGCAAGCTACTGTGCCACCCGGTATCAGTGGTTGGCACTGGCAGTGGGCACACTACAGTCAGTTGAAGTCGGCCTGACACACACTAGCAGCAGGCAAGCAGCTGAAATTACACTAAAGTGTAAAAATTAAATGCCTTTTTTATGCAAAGTCCTGTGCCAGCCGGTATGAGTGGTGGGCACTGGCAGTGGGCACACTACAGTCAGTGGAAGTCAGCCTGACACACACTGGCAGGCAACTAACCTTAGATTAAAGTGTAAAAATTAAGTGCCTATTTTTTAAGCAAAGTCCTGTGCCACTCGGTATGACAGGGGTGGGCACTGGCAGTGGGCACACTACAGTCAGTTGAAGTCGGCCTGACACACACTAGCAGCAGGCAAGCAGCTGAAATTACATTAAAGTGTAAAAATTAAATGCCTTTTTTAAGCAAAGTCCTGTGCCAGCCGGTATGAGTGGTGGGCACTGGCAGTGGGCACACTACAGTCAGTGGAAGTCAGCCTGACACACACTGGCAGGCAACTAACCTTAGATTAAAGTGTAAAAATTAAGTGCCTATTTTTTAAGCAAAGTCCTGTGCCACTCGGTATGACAGGGGTGGGCACTGGCAGTGGGCACACTACAGTCAGTGGAAGTCAGCCTGACACACACTGGCAGGCAACTAACCTTAGATTAAAGTGTAAAAATTAAGTGCCTATTTTTTAAGCAAAGTCCTGTGCCACTCGGTATGACAGGGGTGGGCACTGGCAGTGGGCACACTACAGTCAGTTGAAGTCGGCCTGACACACACTAGCAGCAGGCAAGCAGCTGAAATTACATTAAAGTGTAAAAATTAAATGCCTTTTTTAAGCAAAGTCCTGTGCCAGCCGGTATGAGTGGTGGGCACTGGCAGTGGGCACACTACAGTCAGTGGAAGTCAGCCTGACACACACTGGCAGGCAACTAACCTTAGATTAAAGTGTAAAAATTAAGTGCCTATTTTTTAAGCAAAGTCCTGTGCCACTCGGTATGACAGGGGTGGGCACTGGCAGTGGGCACACTACAGTCAGTGGAAGTCAGCCTGACACACACTGGCAGGCAACTAACCTTAGATTAAAGTGTAAAAATTAAGTGCCTATTTTTTAAGCAAAGTCCTGTGCCACTCGGTATGACAGGGGTGGGCACTGGCAGTGGGCACACTACAGTCAGTTGAAGTCGGCCTGACACACACTAGCAGCAGGCAAGCAGCTGAAATTACATTAAAGTGTAAAAATTAAATGCTTTTTTTAAGCAAAGTCCTGTGCCAGCCGGTATGAGTGGTGGGCACTGGCAGTGGGCACACTACAGTCAGTGGAAGTCAGCCTGACACACACTGGCAGGCAACTAACCTTAGATTAAAGTGTAAAAATTAAGTGCCTATTTTTTAAGCAAAGTCCTGTGCCACTCGGGATGACAGGGGTGGGCACTGGCAGTGGGCACACTACAGTCAGTTGAAGTCGGCCTGACACACACTGGCAGGCAACTAACCTTAGATTAAAGTGTAAAAATGAAGTGCCTTTTTTTTAAGCAAAGTCCTGTGCCACACGGGATGACAGGGGTGGGCACTGGCAGTGGGCACACTACAGTCAGTTGAAGTCGGCCTGACACACACTAGCAGCAGGCAAGCAGCTGAAATTACACTAAAGTGTAAAAATTAAATGCCTTTTTTATGCAAAGTCCTGTGCCAGCCGGTATGAGTGGTGGGCACTGGCAGTGGGCACACTACAGTCAGTGGAAGTCAGCCTGACACACACTGGCAGGCAACTAACCTTAGATTAAAGTGTAAAAATTAAGTGCCTATTTTTTAAGCAAAGTCCTGTGCCACTCGGTATGACAGGGGTGGGCACTGGCAGTGGGCACACTACAGTCAGTTGAAGTCGGCCTGACACACACTAGCAGCAGGCAAGCAGCTGAAATTACATTAAAGTGTAAAAATTAAATGCCTTTTTTAAGCAAAGTCCTGTGCCAGCCGGTATGAGTGGTGGGCACTGGCAGTGGGCACACTACAGTCAGTGGAAGTCAGCCTGACACACACTGGCAGGCAACTAACCTTAGATTAAAGTGTAAAAATTAAGTGCCTATTTTTTAAGCAAAGTCCTGTGCCACTCGGTATGACAGGGGTGGGCACTGGCAGTGGGCACACTACAGTCAGTGGAAGTCAGCCTGACACACACTGGCAGGCAACTAACCTTAGATTAAAGTGTAAAAATTAAGTGCCTATTTTTTAAGCAAAGTCCTGTGCCACTCGGTATGACAGGGGTGGGCACTGGCAGTGGGCACACTACAGTCAGTTGAAGTCGGCCTGACACACACTAGCAGCAGGCAAGCAACTGAAATTACATTAAAGTGTAAAAATTAAATGCCTTTTTTAAGCAAAGTCCTGTGCCAGCCGGTATGAGTGGTGGGCACTGGCAGTGGGCACACTACAGTCAGTGGAAGTCAGCCTGACACACACTGGCAGGCAACTAACCTTAGATTAAAGTGTAAAAATTAAGTGCCTATTTTTTAAGCAAAGTCCTGTGCCACTCGGTATGACAGGGGTGGGCACTGGCAGTGGGCACACTACAGTCAGTGGAAGTCAGCCTGACACACACTGGCAGGCAACTAACCTTAGATTAAAGTGTAAAAATTAAGTGCCTATTTTTTAAGCAAAGTCCTGTGCCACTCGGTATGACAGGGGTGGGCACTGGCAGTGGGCACACTACAGTCAGTTGAAGTCGGCCTGACACACACTAGCAGCAGGCAAGCAGCTGAAATTACATTAAAGTGTAAAAATTAAATGCCTTTTTTAAGCAAAGTCCTGTGCCAGCCGGTATGAGTGGTGGGCACTGGCAGTGGGCACACTACAGTCAGTGGAAGTCAGCCTGACACACACTGGCAGGCAACTAACCTTAGATTAAAGTGTAAAAATTAAGTGCCTATTTTTTAAGCAAAGTCCTGTGCCACTCGGGATGACAGGGGTGGGCACTGGCAGTGGGCACACTACAGTCAGTTGAAGTCGGCCTGACACACACTAGCAGCAGGCAAGCAGCTGAAATTACATTAAAGTGTAAAAATTAAATGCCTTTTTTAAGCAAAGTCCTGTGCCAGCCGGTATGAGTGGTGGGCACTGGCAGTGGGCACACTACAGTCAGTGGAAGTCAGCCTGACACACACTGGCAGGCAACTAACCTTAGATTAAAGTGTAAAAATTAAGTGCCTATTTTTTAAGCAAAGTCCTGTGCCACTCGGTATGACAGGGGTGGGCACTGGCAGTGGGCACACTACAGTCAGTGGAAGTCAGCCTGACACACACTGGCAGGCAACTAACCTTAGATTAAAGTGTAAAAATTAAGTGCCTATTTTTTAAGCAAAGTCCTGTGCCACTCGGTATGACAGGGGTGGGCACTGGCAGTGGGCACACTACAGTCAGTTGAAGTCGGCCTGACACACACTAGCAGCAGGCAAGCAGCTGAAATTACATTAAAGTGTAAAAATTAAATGCCTTTTTTAAGCAAAGTCCTGTGCCAGCCGGTATGAGTGGTGGGCACTGGCAGTGGGCACACTACAGTCAGTGGAAGTCAGCCTGACACACACTGGCAGGCAACTAACCTTAGATTAAAGTGTAAAAATTAAGTGCCTATTTTTTAAGCAAAGTCCTGTGCCACTCGGGATGACAGGGGTGGGCACTGGCAGTGGGCACACTACAGTCAGTTGAAGTCGGCCTGACACACACTGGCAGGCAACTAACCTTAGATTAAAGTGTAAAAATGAAGTGCCTTTTTTTTAAGCAAAGTCCTGTGCCACACGGGATGACAGGGGTGGGCACTGGCAGTGGGCACACTACAGTCAGTTGAAGTCGGCCTGACACACACTAGCAGCAGGCAAGCAGCTGAAATTACACTAAAGTGTAAAAATTAAATGCCTTTTTTATGCAAAGTCCTGTGCCAGCCGGTATGAGTGGTGGGCACTGGCAGTGGGCACACTACAGTCAGTGGAAGTCAGCCTGACACACACTGGCAGGCAACTAACCTTAGATTAAAGTGTAAAAATTAAGTGCCTATTTTTTAAGCAAAGTCCTGTGCCACTCGGTATGACAGGGGTGGGCACTGGCAGTGGGCACACTACAGTCAGTTGAAGTCGGCCTGACACACACTAGCAGCAGGCAAGCAGCTGAAATTACATTAAAGTGTAAAAATTAAATGCCTTTTTTAAGCAAAGTCCTGTGCCAGCCGGTATGAGTGGTGGGCACTGGCAGTGGGCACACTACAGTCAGTGGAAGTCAGCCTGACACACACTGGCAGGCAACTAACCTTAGATTAAAGTGTAAAAATTAAGTGCCTATTTTTTAAGCAAAGTCCTGTGCCACTCGGTATGACAGGGGTGGGCACTGGCAGTGGGCACACTACAGTCAGTGGAAGTCAGCCTGACACACACTGGCAGGCAACTAACCTTAGATTAAAGTGTAAAAATTAAGTGCCTATTTTTTAAGCAAAGTCCTGTGCCACTCGGTATGACAGGGGTGGGCACTGGCAGTGGGCACACTACAGTCAGTTGAAGTCGGCCTGACACACACTAGCAGCAGGCAAGCAGCTGAAATTACATTAAAGTGTAAAAATTAAATGCCTTTTTTAAGCAAAGTCCTGTGCCAGCCGGTATGAGTGGTGGGCACTGGCAGTGGGCACACTACAGTCAGTGGAAGTCAGCCTGACACACACTGGCAGGCAACTAACCTTAGATTAAAGTGTAAAAATTAAGTGCCTATTTTTTAAGCAAAGTCCTGTGCCACTCGGTATGACAGGGGTGGGCACTGGCAGTGGGCACACTACAGTCAGTGGAAGTCAGCCTGACACACACTGGCAGGCAACTAACCTTAGATTAAAGTGTAAAAATTAAGTGCCTATTTTTTAAGCAAAGTCCTGTGCCACTCGGTATGACAGGGGTGGGCACTGGCAGTGGGCACACTACAGTCAGTTGAAGTCGGCCTGACACACACTAGCAGCAGGCAAGCAGCTGAAATTACATTAAAGTGTAAAAATTAAATGCCTTTTTTAAGCAAAGTCCTGTGCCAGCCGGTATGAGTGGTGGGCACTGGCAGTGGGCACACTACAGTCAGTGGAAGTCAGCCTGACACACACTGGCAGGCAACTAACCTTAGATTAAAGTGTAAAAATTAAGTGCCTATTTTTTAAGCAAAGTCCTGTGCCACTCGGGATGACAGGGGTGGGCACTGGCAGTGGGCACACTACAGTCAGTTGAAGTCGGCCTGACACACACTGGCAGGCAACTAACCTTAGATTAAAGTGTAAAAATGAAGTGCCTTTTTTTTAAGCAAAGTCCTGTGCCACACGGGATGACAGGGGTGGGCACTGGCAGTGGGCACACTACAGTCAGTTGAAGTCGGCCTGACACACACTAGCAGCAGGCAAGCAGCTGAAATTACACTAAAGTGTAAAAATTAAATGCCTTTTTTATGCAAAGTCCTGTGCCAGCCGGTATGAGTGGTGGGCACTGGCAGTGGGCACACTACAGTCAGTGGAAGTCAGCCTGACACACACTGGCAGGCAACTAACCTTAGATTAAAGTGTAAAAATTAAGTGCCTATTTTTTAAGCAAAGTCCTGTGCCACTCGGTATGACAGGGGTGGGCACTGGCAGTGGGCACACTACAGTCAGTTGAAGTCGGCCTGACACACACTAGCAGCAGGCAAGCAGCTGAAATTACATTAAAGTGTAAAAATTAAATGCCTTTTTTAAGCAAAGTCCTGTGCCAGCCGGTATGAGTGGTGGGCACTGGCAGTGGGCACACTACAGTCAGTGGAAGTCAGCCTGACACACACTGGCAGGCAACTAACCTTAGATTAAAGTGTAAAAATTAAGTGCCTATTTTTTAAGCAAAGTCCTGTGCCACTCGGGATGACAGGGGTGGGCACTGGCAGTGGGCACACTACAGTCAGTTGAAGTCGGCCTGACACACACTGGCAGGCAACTAACCTTAGATTAAAGTGTAAAAATGAAGTGCCTTTTTTTTAAGCAAAGTCCTGTGCCACACGGGATGACAGGGGTGGGCACTGGCAGTGGGCACACTACAGTCAGTTGAAGTCGGCCTGACACACACTAGCAGCAGGCAAGCAGCTGAAATTACACTAAAGTGTAAAAATTAAATGCCTTTTTTATGCAAAGTCCTGTGCCAGCCGGTATGAGTGGTGGGCACTGGCAGTGGGCACACTACAGTCAGTGGAAGTCAGCCTGACACACACTGGCAGGCAACTAACCTTAGATTAAAGTGTAAAAATTAAGTGCCTATTTTTTAAGCAAAGTCCTGTGCCACTCGGGATGACAGGGGTGGGCACTGGCAGTGGGCACACTACAGTCAGTTGAAGTCGGCCTGACACACACTGGCAGGCAACTAACCTTAGATTAAAGTGTAAAAATGAAGTGCCTTTTTTTTAAGCAAAGTCCTGTGCCACACGGGATGACAGGGGTGGGCACTGGCAGTGGGCACACTACAGTCAGTTGAAGTCGGCCTGACACACACTAGCAGCAGGCAAGCAGCTGAAATTACATTAAAGTGTAAAAATTAAATGCCTTTTTTAAGCAAAGTCCTGTGCCAGCCGGTATGAGTGGTGGGCACTGGCAGTGGGCACACTACAGTCAGTGGAAGTCAGCCTGACACACACTGGCAGGCAACTAACCTTAGATTAAAGTGTAAAAATTAAGTGCCTATTTTTTAAGCAAAGTCCTGTGCCACTCGGGATGACAGGGGTGGGCACTGGCAGTGGGCACACTACAGTCAGTTGAAGTCGGCCTGACACACACTGGCAGGCAACTAACCTTAGATTAAAGTGTAAAAATGAAGTGCCTTTTTTTTAAGCAAAGTCCTGTGCCACACGGGATGACAGGGGTGGGCACTGGCAGTGGGCACACTACAGTCAGTTGAAGTCGGCCTGACACACACTAGCAGCAGGCAAGCAGCTGAAATTACACTAAAGTGTAAAAATTAAATGCCTTTTTTATGCAAAGTCCTGTGCCAGCCGGTATGAGTGGTGGGCACTGGCAGTGGGCACACTACAGTCAGTGGAAGTCAGCCTGACACACACTGGCAGGCAACTAACCTTAGATTAAAGTGTAAAAATTAAGTGCCTATTTTTTAAGCAAAGTCCTGTGCCACTCGGTATGACAGGGGTGGGCACTGGCAGTGGGCACACTACAGTCAGTTGAAGTCGGCCTGACACACACTAGCAGCAGGCAAGCAGCTGAAATTACATTAAAGTGTAAAAATTAAATGCCTTTTTTAAGCAAAGTCCTGTGCCAGCCGGTATGAGTGGTGGGCACTGGCAGTGGGCACACTACAGTCAGTGGAAGTCAGCCTGACACACACTGGCAGGCAACTAACCTTAGATTAAAGTGTAAAAATTAAGTGCCTATTTTTTAAGCAAAGTCCTGTGCCACTCGGTATGACAGGGGTGGGCACTGGCAGTGGGCACACTACAGTCAGTGGAAGTCAGCCTGACACACACTGGCAGGCAACTAACCTTAGATTAAAGTGTAAAAATTAAGTGCCTATTTTTTAAGCAAAGTCCTGTGCCACTCGGTATGACAGGGGTGGGCACTGGCAGTGGGCACACTACAGTCAGTTGAAGTCGGCCTGACACACACTAGCAGCAGGCAAGCAGCTGAAATTACATTAAAGTGTAAAAATTAAATGCCTTTTTTAAGCAAAGTCCTGTGCCAGCCGGTATGAGTGGTGGGCACTGGCAGTGGGCACACTACAGTCAGTGGAAGTCAGCCTGACACATACTGGCAGGCAACTAACCTTAGATTAAAGTGTAAAAATTAAGTGCCTATTTTTTAAGCAAAGTCCTGTGCCACTCGGGATGACAGGGGTGGGCACTGGCAGTGGGCACACTACAGTCAGTTGAAGTCGGCCTGACACACACTGGCAGGCAACTAACCTTAGATTAAAGTGTAAAAATGAAGTGCCTTTTTTTTAAGCAAAGTCCTGTGCCACACGGGATGACAGGGGTGGGCACTGGCAGTGGGCACACTACAGTCAGTTGAAGTCGGCCTGACACACACTAGCAGCAGGCAAGCAGCTGAAATTACACTAAAGTGTAAAAATTAAATGCCTTTTTTATGCAAAGTCCTGTGCCAGCCGGTATGAGTGGTGGGCACTGGCAGTGGGCACACTACAGTCAGTGGAAGTCAGCCTGACACACACTGGCAGGCAACTAACCTTAGATTAAAGTGTAAAAATTAAGTGCCTTTTTTTTAAGCAAAGTCCTGTGCCACACGGGATGACAGGGGTGGGCACTGGCAGTGGGCACACTACAGTCAGTTGAAGTCGGCCTGACACACACTAGCAGCAGGCAAGCAGCTGAAATTACACTAAAGTGTAAAAATTAAATGCCTTTTTTATGCAAAGTCCTGTGCCAGCCGGTATGAGTGGTGGGCACTGGCAGTGGGCACACTACAGTCAGTGGAAGTCAGCCTGACACACACTGGCAGGCAACTAACCTTAGATTAAAGTGTAAAAATTAAGTGCCTTTTTTTAAGCAAAGTCCTGTGCCACACGGAATGACAGGGGTGAGCACTGGCAGTGGGCACACTACAGTCTGTGGGCCTGCAGCTCCTCACATACAGGCAGGCCAGGCAACTGCAATATGTATATAAAGGAAAAAAAAAAAGCAGACTAATGTTGCAGCCCTAAAAAGGGCTTTTTGGGGTGCTGTCAGGACGCTGTCCTTACAGCAGAGATCAGATGAGTCTTTCAGGACTGGAGTGGACACTGAATTCACTAGCCTAGCTATCGATTTCCCAATTAAATCAGCAGCAGTTACAGTCTCCCTCCTCTCACTAAGACTGCAGCTTCAGAATGAATCTAAAATGGATGCTGTGCAGGAGGTGGGAGGGTCTGGGAGGGAGGGTATGCTGCTGATTGGCTGGAATGTGTCTGCTGACTGTGAGGTACAGGGTCAAAGTTTGCTCAATGATGATGTATAGGGGGCGGACCGAACATCGCATGTGTTCGCCCGGCAGAGGCGAACGCGAACAAGCTATGTTCGCCGGGAACTGTTCGCCGTCGGATAGTTCGGGCCATCTCTATTCATCATTATGGTTTTCCTTTTTTCCTAAAGAACTGAGAAACAGTTTTAAAGGTTTATTGAGTATATGTTGCATGTGATAGGAGTTTGCCAATACTTTTTTATTCCCCAAGGGAAGTACTAACTCTTTTTGGCCAGTAGATGTCACTGTTGTAGTTTCTGATATAGGATCACTCCTTTTAAAGCGACGGAAGCCTTCCAATCTGCTGTAATTAGGTGTGAAAATCTAGGATGATACGTAGTCTTCGAAACCTTGTCATGTAGTGTTAGATTTTCTTATATCCCCATGACCAAAGCTCCTTGCATAGATGTCCTAGAATTTTGACTGTCTCCTGTTATTTCATGGTATATCATATATTAGTGCATCTCAATATTAGAATATCACCAAAGAAATCATTTTATTTTAGTAATTCAATTTAAAAAGTGAAACCCATATATTCTATAGAGTCATTACACACAGAATGATCTGCTGTATTTAAAGCATTTATTTATTTCACTGTTGATGATTATGTCATTCAGCTAATGAAAATTACAATATAATATAAGACCAATAAAAAAAAAAAATTTAATACAGAAATGTTGGCCTACTAAGAAGTCTGTCCAGTATATGCTCCTTTTGCGTGAATTACTACATCGATGCAGCGTGGCATGGAGGCCATCAGCCATGTGCCATGGAGGCGATCAGCCTGTGGCAATGCTGAGGTGTTATGAAAGCCCAGTTTTTTTTGATCTTGGCCTTCTCTCATGTCTCTCATCTTCCTCTTGACAATACTTTATAGGTTCTCTATGGGGTTTAGGTCAAGTGAGTTTGCTGGCCAATCAAGCAGAGTGATACCGAGGTTATTGAACCAGGTATTGGTACTTTTGGCAGTGGGGACAGGTGCCAAGTCCTTCAGCATCTCCAAAAAGCTTTTCAGCAGAGGACGTGCTCTACAATTTCCTGGTAGACGGCTTCACTGACTTTGGACTAGATATGACACAGTGGACCAACTTCAGCAGATGACATGGCTCCTCAAACCATCACTGACATCACTGACTATGGAAACTTCACACTGGAAAGGCTTCCATTAAACATATACAGTACAGAGCAAAAGTTTGGACACACCTTCTCATTCAAAGAGTTTTCTTTATTTTCATGACTATGAAAATTGTAGATTCACACTGAAGGCATCAAAACTATGAATTAACACATGTGGAATTATATACATAACAAACAATTGTGAAACAACTGAAAATATGTCATATTCTAGGTTCTTCAAAGTAGCCACCTTTTGCTTTGATTACTGCTTTGCACACTCTTGGCATTCTCTTGATGAGCTTCAAGAGGTAGTCCCCTGAAATGGTTTTCACTTCACAGGTGTGCCCTGTCAGGTTTAATAAGTGGGATTTCTTGCCTTATAAATGGGGTTGGGACCATCAGTTGCGTTGAGGAGAAGTCAGGTGGATACACAGCTGATAGTCCTACTGAATAGACTGTTAGAATTTGTATTATGGCAAGAAAAAAGCAGCTAAGTAAAGAAAAACAAGTGGCCATCATTACTTTGAGAAATGAAGGTCAGTCAGTCAGCCGAAAAATTGGGAAAACTTTGAAAGTAAGGGCTATTTGACCATGAAGGAGAGTAATGGGGTGGTGCGCCAGATGACCTGGCCTCCACAGTCACCGGACCTGAACCCAATCGAGATGGTTTGGGGTGAGCTGGACCGCAGAGTGAAGGCAAAAGAGTCAACAAGTGCTAAGCATCTATGGGAACTCCTTCAAGACTGTTGGAAGACCATTTCAGGGGACTACCTCTTGAAGCTCATCAAGAGAATGCCAAGAGTGTGCAAAGCAGTAATCAAAGCAAAAGGTGGCTACTTTGAAGAACCTAGAATATGACATATTTTCAGTTGTTTCACACTTGTTTGTTATGTATATAATTCCACATGTGTTAATTCATAGTTTTGATGCCTTCATAGTCATGAAAATAAAGAAAACTCTTTGAATGAGAAGGTGTGTCCAAACTTTTGGTCTGTACTGTATATAATTCCACATGTGTTAATTCATAGTTTTGATGCCTTCATAGTCATGAAAATAAAGAAAACTCTTTGAATAAGAAGGTGTGTCCAAACTTTTGGTCTGTACTGTACATCACAAGTTTTAATGAAGATATTATAGTCTGTGGGTAAAATATTGACACATTCAAGAGTACAACCATAGGCTACAATGGCATCCATTTAATGGATAGGTCATGAAACGCTATTGAAAAGTTATTCAAGCATGGGTTATAAAGATTCTATTAAAGCCGATGGGTGACAGATGCATCCATCACTCCTCAGCTTTACATACAGAATTTGTCTGACCTATTCTCTTGGCTCAGCATATACCAGATCTGTGGCATGAAATGACAAGCTTTTAGTTAAAAAAAATAACACAGTAGTCTGTCATGAGATGTCTATCTTATGTGTGGCCATTATATGTTGTGGCCATTCAGTGGTTGTGCTGTATATTGCACCTACTAAGGGTTTAATCAGAAGCAAATTCAAAGCAATACCAAGCTAAGGTAAGGCTGGACATGTCGGATGATTTTCCTGGTGTGTCATGTTAAACCAAAAGTGGACCTAAGTTCTGTCAAGAAGCAATATCTACATAGGGCTTTTATGTTCTGAACCTTATATGATGTGTCCTATTATTGTCCAAATGCAGACAAACTAGAGGTGAGAGAATCGATTTGTTAAAATCAAAATTCATCCCTAAATTTTTGAGAGAGAGAGAGCTTTTCCAGTCATTTAAAGGGGTTATCCCATGACTAATGTAAAAAATGAAAATCAGTCATCATATAGTGAGTGCATGGCAATCTCTTTCTAACAAAGCTAGAATCAGCCCTGTGCCTCACATGGATCCAGAGATCTCCCCATTCATTGCTCTGCTAGATTTATATAAAAAAGCAGCTCAAGGGTCAAGGCCCTTTCTACAGCATCTCAGGGGGTTTGTCCTTTCTGATGCAGCTCTCTCCCTATCACGGGGTCCATGGTGTCATGTACTATACCACACAGTGACAATTTCTAGGAGCAACTCACATGGATTTTTTTTGGAAGATGGTTTTTATCCATTTTGGTGAAGACAAGGAACTCACAACTTTCAGCTATATCAAGATGTGACTGCATGCGCTGCGGTTTGGATTTACCGTTGCAGATTTTTGTGCAGAAACTCTGTAGCATTGAACTTTTTAGCAACTCTCAATAACATGTGGCAAAAAAAAAATCTGCAGCTGAAACTGACCTGTGGTTGAGCGAATCGGGCTCGGAACCCGATTCTTTTAAAAACGATGTTAATAATATGGGCTCTGTCCTACTGTAAAATGTACGTCCTCTGCGGATGTCTTTCGGAAGTTTTTGCAAATATCACGAGACTTACTTTGTCACCTTGTTTATTTGCATAAATTACTGTATCAAAATACTAAGCCGAACTTGGCTTTGTTAATGAGGCACGAATCCGAGTATTTTGATACAGTAATTTATTTAAATAAAGAAACTGACACGTGATAGAGGTGAGACGAAGTAAGTCTTGTGATACTTGCAAAAAATGTATTTGGACATACATTTTACAGTAGGATGCAGCCCATAATCTTAGCAAAGTTTTTAAACGAATCGGGTTCGGATACATTAATCCAAACCCGATTCACTCAACCCTATTTCTGCAGCATGCTAATTTATACCACAGATTTTCATAGTGGATTTCACCTTTTAAAATACAACCAGCGAAATCTGCATAATTTCTGAACCAAAATTATCGATAAAAGTTCTTTTTTTGCTGCAGATTGTAAGCAGAAATGCTGCACAAATTCTGCAGCTAATCAGCCTTGTGTGAATCTACCCTTCAATATTTTCCAAGGAGGTGAAGACGTGGAACTCGAGAAGAACTATCATCAATCTTTTGAGGACAAGACAGTTTGAAACAATATTTTAGAAAAAAATTGCAATTGAACGGAGTCCAATAAAACATACATTAGGTCAGGCACATGCCTCTTATAAATGGATTTTCCTACCAGAGTCTATAATGCCAGTTCATGTGTAGGAGAGCCATAGTACCCTCATTTGTGCCTAAACTGATGTGTCAGAGTTTGCAGAGAGATTCATTTGGAATAAGAGTTTTTGTAAAATTTGTGATGAATCTGATTATATTAGAATTGATTCGCACATCTCTACTTCAGACTCATAGATCTCATATACAAACTTAAAAAAGTAATAACTGTATATTAAATAATCCTAATAGTTTGCATTGTCGAAGCTATGCTGGAGAAAAAAAATATAACTTGCTAGTAGAGATGAGCAAACTTCTTGAAATTAGTTTTGTGTCTGATTCAGTTAATTTTTCAAAAAGTTCAGTTCGTAGCCCAATCAATTCTAAACAAATTGCCCTGAAAATTTGTTTATAACACCCTCTAGTCTCCAAGGACTTATTTTTAATGAAAAGGTGTTCTCTTTGTTATTTTTTTAAAACTAACAAATACAGCAACCAATCAAATTCCACTTTTCATTTTTGAAAATG
Organism: Bufo bufo; assembly: GCF_905171765.1. NCBI lineage: Eukaryota > Metazoa > Chordata > Amphibia > Anura > Bufonidae > Bufo > Bufo bufo. The sequence continues at coordinate 366,392,377 of NC_053394.1, read as the reverse complement.
AAAGGTGGGATCTGATCTAAGGGCAACTAAGACAGTATTCCTTTATACCAGTTTTGATAAATCTCCCCCAATGACAACAATAGCAAAAAATGTCGGAGTGACACTAATTATAGCTATGGGTAAACAAATGGTTAACAGTGTTAACTAATGTTGAGCGAATCAAAGCATCTGAAGTGGAATTCAATCCAAAGTTTAGGAAAAATAATGCAGATCAGACAGCCAATCAGCAGCTAGAGAGCCCCTGTGATGTCACAGCCCTTAAAAAGCTTCATCCCACACGGTCTCGTCCATTTTACTGTCACCTGAGCATACAAAGAGGCATGATAAGCGCTATGGACAGTGTTGCTTTTAATTGTGGAATATTGGATAGGGAGAGTGCAGTAACAGTGTAGGGAGATCATAGGGAGAGTTTTTACACACTATAGGGAGAGTGCAGGGACAGTGCAGGGATTGTAATCTAAAGCTAAAGGGATCCATATATCACGGTCGGCGTGGCTATCACATACGTGACACAGAGGGAGGGAACGAGGAAGGCCCTGACCAAGTGAGAGGGAAGATGGTGACCCCTGACTCACCTGACGGCTGGCACCTGGCTGCCCTGACGTCCCTAGACGGGTTCCTCACCCGTACGCCGATCACGTGCCTAAAGCCCTGGCTTTCCCTGAGCTGAGCCCTAGGTAGTGAACAGGGCGATGGGAACACTAGTCCGCACCACTAACTCTAAGGGAAAACACCAAGGGGAGGACAGACAACACAGACTCAACATATATTCCCAGGTGGGCGACAACAGGAGACAACAATAAGCCAAACAGGGATCCGGAGGGTAGCACACAGGAACAACAACCAGGATTAACCACTCCAGTGGGTCAGTATAGATGTCCAGGCAGGAAGCTCTATAACTGGCAACTAGAGAAGTGTGAGGGGAGAATATAAAGAGGTAGGGAGTGGCAGACAAAAAACAGCTGAGGAGGAGAAGCTACGGATCCCTGAGAGAGACAAAAAGGATAGCAAGGCAAACACAGAAAACAATAACTAAGAAACACCGTGATCTTTAGATATAGAGCGCGCAGCCACCCGCTGCGACTTCCTGACCCCGGGTATAACAGAGTCAGACGTGGCTCTTGATACCCTCGTGACAGTACCCCCCCTTTCACGAGGGGCCTCCGGACACTCAGAACCAGGTCTCTCCGGATGAGAGGCATGGAAAGTCTGAATTAACCTGTTGGCGTTTACCTCTGACGCTGGAACCCACATTCTTTCCTCGGGACCGTAACCCCTCCAATGCACCAGATACTGAAGAGAGCGGCGGACCCGACGAGAATCAACAATTCTGGCTATTTGAAACTCCAGATTACCATCCACAATAACAGGAGGAGGTGGCAGCGGCGATGGTTCTAGAGGTGGAACATACTTCTTGAGTAACGATTTATGGAAGACGTTATGGATCTTAAAAGTCTGAGGTAGCTCCAGGCGAAAAGCCACAGGGTTAATGACGGCTACTATTTTATAGGGACCAATGAACCTAGGACCCAGTTTCCAAGAAGGAACCTTCAACTTAATATTCCTAGTAGACAACCACACATAGTCATTCACTCCTAGGTCCGGACCTGGCGACCGTTTCTTATCGGCCATGCATTTATATTTACCACTCATCTTTTTCAAGTTAACTTGCACCTTCTGCCATACCGATGAAAGAGATGAAGAAAACCTTTCCTCTTCGGGAACCCCAGAAGACCCCCCCTCTTTGAAAGTACAAAATTGGGGATGAAAACCGTATGCACCAAGGAATGGTGACTTGCCAGTGGACTCCTGATAATGATTATTTATGGCAAACTCAGCTAACGGTAAATATGATGACCACAACTCTTGGTTTTCAGACACAAAACACCTTAAATATGTTTCTAGGTTTTGGTTGGTACGCTCAGTCTGTCCATTCGACTGAGGATGGAAAGCTGAGGAAAAGGACAAGTGAACCCCCAAACGGGAACAAAAAGCTTTCCAAAACTTAGAAATAAACGGGGTTCCCCGATCCGAAACCACATCGGAAGGGACCCCGTGAAGCTTCACGATTTCACTGATAAACACCTGAGCGAGAGTTTTAGCATTAGGAAGTGCGGGTAGCGCAATAAAGTGTACCATTTTGCTAAACCTGTCTACTACTACCAAGATAAGTGTTTTACCCGCCGACAACGGTAAGTCAGTGATGAAATCCATTGACAGATGTGTCCATGGCCTATTGGGGATGAAAAGTGGCAATAAAGACCCTGCTGGACGTGTATGAGAGACTTTCGCGTGTGCACAAGTAGAACAAGTAGACACGAAATCCATTACATCCTGACGCAACCTTGGCCACCAAAAACGACGAGATAAAAGCTCCAAGGTTGCTTTACTACCCGGGTGTCCAGCAAGTGCCGAATTATGATGTTCTTTTAATAATTCAAGACGCAGGTTTAACGGTACAAACAATTTCTCTGAGGGGCAAGAGGCCGGGGCGTCCCCCTGAGCCTCTAACACCTTTCCCTCTAGAACAGAGTGTACAGCAGAGACAACCACTCCTCTTTGTAAAATAGGTACCGGATCACAAACATTACCCCCTCCAGGGAAACTACGAGATAATGCGTCTGCCTTGGTATTTTTTGCCCCAGGACGATAGGTGATTACAAAGTTAAATCTGGTAAAGAATAGCGACCACCTAGCTTGTCTAGGGGTGAGACGTTTAGCCGATTCTAGGTACAGAAGGTTCTTGTGATCCGTAATCACCGTGACGGGTCGGATTGCTCCCTCTAAGAAGTGACGCCACTCTTCAAGTGCCAGTTTAATCGCCAACAGTTCCCTATTTCCAATATCATAATTCTTCTCCGCAGAAGATAATTTTTTGGAAAAGAAAGCACAAGGACGCCATTTGCCAGGAGACGGACCCTGAGACAGCACCGCCCCCACTCCCACCTCTGACGCATCGACTTCAACAATAAAAGGCTGAGAGACATCAGGTTGGACTAGTACAGGTGCTGAGGTAAACCTCTCTTTTAGATAGGAAAAAGCAACTTTAGCGGCGTCAGACCATTTAGAAAAATCAGTCCCCTTCCTAGTCATGTCAGTAAGCGGTTTTACAATAAGTGAATAATTTTTAATGAATTTCCTATAGAAATTCGCGAAGCCCAAGAACCGTTGTAGTGCTTTGAGGTTCTCAGGAAGATCCCAATCTAAAATTGCCTGGACCTTCCCAGGATCCATGCGGAAACCTGAAGCAGATAATAGATATCCCAGGAACTGTAATTCCTGAACAGCGAAGACACATTTTTCAATTTTCGCATATAATTTATTCGTCCGTAGGACCTGCAGTACTTGCCTGACATGCACCTCATGTGTTTTCAGATCAGCCGAATAAATTAAGATATCATCTAGGTATATGACTACAAACCTGCCGATGAGATGACTAAAAATATCATTAACGAAATGTTGGAAGACAGCAGGGGCATTGGTCAGACCGAAAGGCATAACTAGATTTTCATAATGCCCCTCAGGGGTGTTAAAAGCTGTCTTCCACTCATCCACTTCCCTGATACGAATCAGATTGTAGGCCCCCCTAAGATCAAGTTTGGAGAACCACTTAGCACCCGCAATCTGATTAAAAAGGTCAGGAATGAGAGGAAGAGGGTATGGGTCACGGATGGTTATCTGGTTTAACTCACGGAAATCTAAGCAAGGACGCAGGCCCCCATCTTTCTTTTTAACAAAGAAAAACCCTGCAGCCACGGGTGAAGAAGAGGGTCTGATGTGTCCCTTAGCCAGACTCTCGGAGATATAATCTTTCATGGCTTGTCTCTCGGGACCCGAAAGATTATACAACCTGGACTTGGGTAATTTTGCCCCGGGAATCAGGTTAACCGGGCAATCATAAGGACGATGAGGTGGTAGTTTCTGACAACCCTTTTCAGAAAAAACGTCCTCAAAGTCCGAAATAAATGTAGGTAGGGAAGCTATGGAGGCGATTAAGCAATTGTTTTTTAAGCAATTCTCTCTGCAATGCTCACTCCACTCCAATATCTCCCTGGCCTGCCAATCCACCACTGGATTGTGCGCTACCAACCAGGGAAGACCCAATACCACCGGAGAGGGAAGGCCCTCCAGAACGTAACATGAAAGACACTCATTATGGTGGTCCCCTACCCGAAGGTGTAAATTACGAACAATGTGGGTGAGGTTTCTCTGAGACAGAGGAGCAGAATCTATAGCGAATACGGGAATAGGTCTCTGCAGAGTACAGAGAGACAAACCCATAGTGCGGGCAAAATGGGCATCAATCAAGTTTACCCCTGCTCCACTGTCTAGAAAAACAGAAATAGACTCCGTCTTAACACCAAAAACAATGACCGCTGGTAACACAAATTGAGATGTTCGTATGGAGGAAACGTATACCCCCCGGCTGACATCCTCCGCACAGCCCGGGGTTAGTAGTTTTCCGACGGTCTTTTGTTTTTGAGAAAGGAGGGACAGACATTAATGAAATGACCCCTCCCCCCACAGAAAAAACAAGCCCCCCCCCTACGGCGAACCTCGGGAGGACGGACCTGACGAGAAGTTCCGCCTAGCTGCATAGGCTCATCTAAGTCAGTACAGGCTGACTGTTGCTTGGGAGAGGTAACCAATTGCTCCGGAATTTTCGATCTCTCCCTAAGACGTCTATCCATTCTGATAGAGAGGGACATAACAGCATCAAGGGAAAGGGGGGTCTCATACAGCGCCAGTGCATCCTTAACCCTTTCAGATAACCCAGAGCAGAACTGACTCCTGAGAGCCGGGTCGTTCCACTGAGTATCCGTAGCCCACCTACGGAACTCTGAGCAATATTCTTCTGCTGACCGATCTCCCTGTAGGAGTCTCCGTAACTTCGACTCAGCCAGGGCGACTCGGTCAGGGTCATCATATATGAGACCCAAAGCCCCAAAAAATCCCTCCACTGACCGAAGAGCCTGAGAACCAGGGGGTAACGAGAACGCCCAGGATTGCGGATCCCCCTGAAGCAGGGAAATGACAATCCCTACCCGCTGTTCTTCATGACCTGAGGAGTAAGGGCGCAACTTAAAATATAATTTGCAGGCCTCACGGAACGTCGCAAATTTGTCCCTTCCCCCAGAAAATCTGTCGGGAAGAGCAACCTTGGGTTCAGTGACAACCTGGTTACCCATAGCAACCGCTGGGGGTGCGGTCTGCTGCATTTGCTGCTGTTGTTGGAGAACAGACGCCTTCAATCCTGCCACCTCCAAAGACAGGCTTTGAAGCTGTTCTGCCAAGGCATCAATAGGATCCATATTGGATTCTAAGTAGAGAGAGAAAAAAAAAAAAACAACAAACAAAAAATTAAAAAAATTTTATTTATTTTTTTCTCAAAAAGTAATGGCCAGTTATAATATCACGGTCGGCGTGGCTATCACATACGTGACACAGAGGGAGGGAACGAGGAAGGCCCTGACCAAGTGAGAGGGAAGATGGTGACCCCTGACTCACCTGGCGGCTGGCACCTGGCTGCCCTGACGTACCTAGACGGGTTTCTCACCCGTACGCCGATCACGTGCCTAAAGCCCTGGCTTTCCCTGAGCTGAGCCCTAGGTAGTGAAAAGGGCGATGGGAACACTAGTCCGCACCACTAACTCTAAGGGAAAACACCAAGGGGAGGACAGACAACACAGACTCAACATATATTCCCAGGTGGGCGACAACAGGAGACAACAATAAGCCAAACAGGGATCCGGAGGGTAGCACACAGGAACAACAACCAGGATTAACCACTCCAGTGGGTCAGTATAGATGTCCAGGCAGGAAGCTCTATAACTGGCAACTAGAGAAGTGTGAGGGGAGAATATAAGGAGGTAGGGAGTGGCAGACAAGAAACAGCTGAGGAGGAGAAGCTACGGATCCCTGAGAGAGACAAAAAGGATAGCAAGGCAAACACCGAAAACAATAACTAAGAAACACCGTGATCTTTAGATATAGAGCGCGCAGCCACCCGCTGCGACTTCCTGACCCCGGGTATAACAGAGTCAGACGTGGCTCTTGATACCCTCGTGACACCATAGGAGACAGCGCAGTTTGCATCAATCCCTATGTAGGGCACAGAGCTATCTAATTGAACAGTGTCCTCCTTGTTTACTAGATAAGCAATTCTATTAGGCCTTGATTCTCAAATTAGGGTGAATAAGCTGCCTAGTTCTACTGTTATTGGGGTGTCCACCTTGTTTTATAGGTAAGCAATTCTATTAGGTCTTGATTCTCAAATTGGAGTGAATAAGCTGTCTAATTATACTGTTGTTAGGGTGTCCCCCTGTCTGTCACAGTAACTGTTTTATTGCCAGAAAGGACTAGCTATGCATGTTGCTGCAATGCACATTGATGTACACCGAAATACAATCTCCCTGCAGGCCAGGATATAGCTGATTTAATGCGCTTCGTGACTAATTAATTCAGAACTAAGCAAATTTCTTGAAAAAATTCATTGAAGCGTCTGAATCAAATTTTTGAAAACTTCGCTCATCTCTACTGTAAACAAACAGCATATTAAGGCCTCTTTCACACTTGCGTTGTCCGGATCCGTCGTGTACTCCATTTGCCGGAGGTGCCCGCCGGATCCGTAACAACGCAAGTGAACTGAAAGCATTTGAAGACGGATCCGTCTTCAAAATGCGTTCAGTGTTACTATGGCAGCCAGGACGCTATTAAAGTCCTGGTTGCCATAGTAGTAGTGGGGAGCGGGGGAGCGGTATACTTACAGTCCGTGCGGCTCCCGGGGCGCTCCAGAATGACGTCAGAGCGCCCCATGCGCATGGATGATGTGATCCATGTGATCACGTCATCCATGCGCGTGGGGCGCCATGACGTCACTCTGAAGCGCCCCGGGAGCCGCACGGACGGTAAGTATACTGCTCCCCACTACACTTTACCATAGCTGCCAGGACTTTAGCGTCTTGGCAGCCATGGTAACCATTCAGAAAAAGCTAAACGTCGGATCCGGCAATGCGCCGAAACGACGTTTAGCTTAAGGCCGGATCCGGATTAATGCCTTTCAATGGGCATTAATTCCGGATCCGGCCTTGCGGCAAGTGTTCCGGATTTTTGGCCGGAGCAAAAAGCGCAGCATGCTGCGGTATTTTCTCCGGCCAAAAAACGTTCCAGTCCTGAACTGAAGGCATCCTGATGCATCCTGAACGGATTTCTCTCCATTCAGAATGCATTGGGATAATCCTGATCAGGATTCTTCCGGAATAGAGCCCCGACGACGGAACTCTATGCCGGAACAAAACAACGCAAGTGTGAAAGAGCCCTTAAAAACACACTGCACTGTCCCATATGCAACGTTTGCAGTGGATTTTCTTTCAACTAGGAGTGTAATACCACTTGTTCAACAATCAATTTTTTTGTACTACAATGTCTATGAAGAACATGGTCTAATCTCTGATACATCTACCAACAAAGAACAATGCAGTGTTTGCAGCATATTGACTTTCAACTGGGCATGTATCATCACTTGTTCAACAATTACATATTTGTACTAAAATGCCCATGAAACACATAGTCTGATGCAATAATGCGCCTGCTAACACAGATAGAACAATGCAGTGTTTAAGTTGACTTGTCTTTCAACTAGACATTGAATAACATGGAACCACAAACCCCTGTAAATACTCAACACAGCCGCATAGAATATAAAATAGACAATCTTTATTGTTACACAAACAACATATTGATAAAAGACATATATGTGCGTGCCAATACAGACACAGGAATGAATAAAGACTATGATAGCATGTCTATACAATAAATGCAGTAAACGCCTAATAACATAGGAGAGATAGCTGCCCAGTATATACAGACCAGATAGTCCTGACCCCAATTCGCGTTTCGCTGTCGCTTCCTCAGGGTTCACCTGAGGAAGCCGTTGGAGTCAGGACTATCTGGTCTGTATATACTGGGCAGCTATCTCTCCTATGTTTACCTCTGTTTTAATGCACTTTGCACTTTACCTTGATTTATCGGGGTTCTATCCCCTTGGTACTTGTTAGGAGCTATTAGGAGTTACTGCATTTATTGTATAGACATGCTATCATAGACATACTTAAAAAAAGCGTTTTATAAGTGTACGATAAGGATAGGGAGGAATCATTGCACATCATCTAAGTGCAGGGACATATGTTTCAGGCACTAGGGAGAGTGATAAAGAAAACATTGTGAAAAACAAAGCGGTTTATAAGTGCACGATAAGGATAGGGAGGAATCATTTCACAGCATCTTAGTGCAGGGACAGACTTTGCAGGGCAAAAATACAATTTACAAGTGCAGGGAAAGATTATTTGGGGATCCAAATTGTCATTATACAGCTCTGTCATTCCAGCAATTTGTTGTAGGGGTGCAAGTGTTATGTTGAAAAGCCTTTAGTGGCTTATATCTGTGGAAAAAGAGAAATATATACTCTGTTCACTTCTGCAGCTATATATGATGAAAGCGTTTAGTGCCCTATTATAGCACAGTACGAGAAAAATAGATGCTGTTAACATTTTGGTGTTATTTGCGCTAAAAACATTTATTGTCATATTTCAGTACAATGCGAGAAGAATAGACGCTGTTCACATTTGGTGTTATTTGCACTAAAAACATTTATTGTCAGTTCAGTACAATACGAGAAAAATAGATGCTGTTCACATTTGGTGTTATTTGCGCTATAAGCGTTTTTTGTCATATTTCTAGGGAAAAAGAGGAAAATGCACGCTGTTCACATTTGGTGTTATTTGCGCAGAAATAATTTAGTGGCCTATTTCAGTACACTAATAATTTAGTGGCCTGATTGTAGATAAGAAAGAAAGCAGGCGGCACTCACCACTGGTATCGTCAAATCTTCTTTATTATTGGACATAGGTAGCAGTAGGGCTGGGGCGGACCGTAGCTACGAGCGTTCTGTAAAGGTTACGGTCCGACCCAGACCTACTGCTCCCTATGTCAAAGTGAATAATAAAGAAGATTTGACGATACCAGTGGTGAGTGGCATCTGCTTTCTTTCTTATCTACAATCAAGCGCTGACTCTTTTGAATTATCGAGGTTGTGCACCACCTGCACTGGGTTTGCTGGGGTACTAAGTGGATGTCTTGCTGTGGAGGAAGCACTGGGCAGTGCCGCCTGCAATTTCTGTGTCCTTGGGAATAATTTTGTAACCTATTTCAGTACAAAAGAAAAATATATTTGTTGCTTTTAGGGGTGTTTGAATTTCCATTTAATTTGTTTAGTTCAGCTACAAGTATATCAGGCAGAGAAGTGCCAGGCCATGCACAGAGGAGTGACAGAGGCCTGAATATTTTTGGCGCAAGCAGAGGTTGCAGCAGAGTAAAGGGGCATGGCAGCAGGAGTCGCAGCAAGAGGCCTGAGCTCCCGGTGTCATCTAGCGGTCGCGTCTTGACCAGCAACCCAGCGGTTCTTGATTGGTTAACTCGGTCATCCACGTAATCCCAAGTGACATCAGAAACCCCAGCCAATAGTCGGTGGGTTCGTAAGACACAACCCTTAGTTGGCATGGCCCGGGAGTAGGCCCTGTGCCCTTACCTGTCCTCAACCTGCCTCTGTCCTTTCCAGTTCCCTCAATGCGAGAAATATTATATGCTGTAGACTAGGCTCCACTTTTCAGCGAGTAAGAGCTACTAGAGGACAGTCAGCAGCTACTGCCCAGCCAACATCTGGAGGAGACATCCGACGCTTCTTCCGCTAGGCAGACAAGTAGTGATGAGGAGAGTGGCGCGGGAGCTTGTGTTGCGAGCGGTCAGGCTCCTGACCCAGAGACCATTGAGGAGGACATCAGTGATGTGCAGACACTACTCGATGATGATGAAGCCGATCGCACTTGGGAGCCGGGTGAAGAAGGGGCTTCATCATCATCAGGAGAAGAGGATGGAAGCTTGATCGTGAGCCAGCGGCGGAGCCAGCAAGTCGCTAGCGTAGCCGGGAGTCAGCAGACTGGCAGCAGTGGGAGGTCGGGAGCCAGCCGGGCATGGGGTAGAACACCCGCTTTGCAGCAGCCTACCTGCCCGGAAAGGAGTGGTGCAGGGTTCCACGGAGGCAGCGGCGGTAGCAGTCAGCCAATGAGCGTTGGGGGGAAAATCAGGTACTCGGCGGTGTGGCAGTTTTTTGTGAAGCTGCCAGAGGAGGTCAACATGGCCATATGTAGAATATGTGGGCAGAAGGTAAAGCATGGGCAGGGTGAAAATGTTGGCACCATGGCCCTGCGTCAACATATGCAGCGTTATCATAAAGTGGCCTGGGAGAACCGTGGCTCTGATGTGGTGGTCAAGCCTGCCGCAGCTACCACTGCATCACCCAGTGGTACGCACCCAGTTTAAGCCAGTCAAGGCTCCACCACCTCAGCCGAAGGGAGCTGTCTGTCAATCCCATGTTCTGCTGGTCCAGATGATCCTGCTCCTTGTCAGTCATTCCGTCAGCAATCAATCACCGAAGCGATTGCCAATAGACAGCAGTATGCATGCACGCATCCAACAGCAGAGAAGCTGAACGTGCTCCTGTCCAAGTTGCTGGTGCTGCAGTCCCTCCCTTTCCAAGTGGTGGACTCTCTACCTTTCAGAGAACTGATGGCTTGTGTCGAGCCAAGGTGGAGAGTCCCAAGCCGTCTTTTCTTTACGAAAAAGGCAGTGCCAGCCCTGCACACACATGTAGAACAGAAGGTGGGCCAGTCCTTGAGCCTGTCGGTGTCTGCTAAAGTGCACGGCAATGTCGACGTGTGGAGCTGTAACTACGGTCAGGGAAAATACATGTCCTTTATGACCCACTGGGTGAATGTGGTTCCTGCACAGCCACATCAGCAACTGGTCCAGGTAACGCAGATTTCTCCTCCACGTTGTCACGCCGTTGGTCCTGAGAAAATTTCCTTGTCTGCATCCTCATCCTCCACCATGTCCTCAGCCTATATTGCAGGGACAAGTCACAGTGCCCTGCAGCATACCACATGTGCAGGGCTCAGCGGTGTCACACTGTTCTGCACCTGGTTTGCCTTGGCGAATGGAGTCACACAGGGGAGGAACTGCTCTGTGTGATGCATCAAAAAATCGAATCCTGGCTTTCTCTGCAACAACTGAAAATCAGAACCATACTGTCTGACAACTGGAAGAACATGATGTCGGCGCTGCATCAAGGAAGGCTGAGCCATGTGCCCTGCATGGCACACGTGTTCAATCTGGTTGTCAAGTGGTTCCTGAAGTCTTCCACCCATCTGCAAAAATGCCCAAGAAACTTTGCATGCACTTCAGCCACTCGTACACCGCAAAACACACCCTCCTTGAGCTGCAGCGGCAGAATGGCATCCCCCAACATAGGCTGATCTGAGACGTTTTCACCCGTTGGAATTCCACCCTCCATATGTTGGACCGACTATACGAACAGAGAAAGGCCATCAACAATTTATTAATGATGCAAGCGGATAGGAGTACTCCACTGTGTAACTTCGATGTCAGCCAGTGGCATCTCATGCGTGACACCTGCCATTTGCTCAGGCCCTTTAAGGATGCCACGCTATTTGTCAGTCGCCAGGACTATGGAATGAACAACATCATTCCACTGCTTCATGTCCTGGAACAGATGCTGGTAGCAATGGCTGGTCAGGGGGACAGGAGATGTGGCGCCTTGATCTCACGGCCACATAAGCCCTGTGGGAGCTGAACTGAAAGAGGAGGAGGAGGGGGAGAAGGACATTGGAGCACAGGCAATGTGTAGCCAAATGGGTGTTTATTTCTACTCAGCTGACAGGACAGGAGAAGCAGGAGCAGCCAGAGGAGCTACAGGGCGATGAGGAAGACTACACAGAGAACCCGGACACACCGTGGCAGTATGCAGTGGAGATGGAGGCAGGGAGTCCCACCGAGTCACTTGCACAAATGGCACGATGCATGCTCACCTGCTTGCGTAGTGACAGCTGAATTGTCACCATTCGGCAGAGGGATGACTTCTGGCTATCCACCTTGTTGGACCCTCGCTACCGGTACAGAATGGGGGCCTTTTTTACACCCACCATGAGGGAGGACAAACTGAACTACTACAGAGACATACTATGTAGTCAGTTGGCCACTGCCTATCTGCACCATCGTCCCTCCTCTCGCAGGTCTGACCGGGGGGCCCTTTGTGCTCACGTTCCATTACTGGGGAGGGGTGGGGTGTCAGGAGCAGTACCAGCTTCATCAGCATCAGCCTGAGACTACAGTCGCTGATGAGTAGCTTTCTTCACCCGCATAGTGAAGAAACTACTCACCAGCAGCAGCTAGATGTAGAGCAGAACCTGAACCAGCAGGTGGTGGCATACTTGGACAGCACCCTGCCACCCCACATTGAAGATCTGCTGGACTACTGGGTAGCCAAACTGGATTTGTGGCCGCAACTGGCAGAGTTTGCCCTGGAAAAGCTGTCCTGCCCAGCCAGTAGTGTGGCATCAGAGTGGGTGTTTAGTGCTGCGAGGGCCATAGTTAAACCAAGGAGAACTCGACTGTCCACCCAAAATGTGGAGAGACTGACCTTTGTCAAGATGAATCAGGCGTGGATCAACCAGGATTTCCAACCACCAATTCCTGATGCATCAGACTAGATAATCCATGGTGCACACACTAACACTTTGATACAAGAGACCGGTTTCTTCTGACTACCTGCCTCAGCTACTACATTGATGCTGCAACCCACCTGATGCCACACATCTGATGCCAAGTGCTCGTTATTTCACCCACCTTCATCAGCGGGTACTAGTATTGCCACCCACTGCCTCACTATGTTACCGGGTCACTTTCTGGTCTCCTGAAGCAGCTGCTGCCATCTGCAAACTATGTCACCTTGCCACTCTGTGGTCTCCGGATGCTGCTGCTATATCCACACTATGTCACCTTTCCACTCTGTGGCCTCCTCATGCTGCTGCCATCTCCACACTATGTCACCTTGCCACTCTGTGGTCTCCGTATGCTGCCGCCATATCCACACTATGTCACCTTGCCACTCTGTCACCTCCTGATGCTTTCGCCACCTCCAAACTATGTCACCTTGCCACACTGTGGTCTCCTCATGCTGCTGCCATCTCCACACTATGTCTTTTTGCCACTCTGTGGACTCCTCATGCTGCTGCCACCTCCAGACTTGGTCAATGTGCCACTCTGTGGCCTACTCATGCTGCTGCTACCTACAGACTCTCTCGTTGTGCCACTCTGTGGCCTACTCATGCTGCTGCCACCTCTATACTCGGTCATAGTGCCACTCTGTGGCCTACTCATGCGGCTGCCACCTTCAGACTCTGTCGTTTTCCCACTCAGTGGCCTACTCATGCTGCTGCCACCTCCAGACTTCGTCATTGTGCCACTCAGTGGCCTACTCATGCTGCTGCGACCTCCAGACTTGGTCATTGTGCCACTCTGTGGCCTACTCATGCTGCTGCCACCTCCAGACTTTGTCATTTTGCCACTTGGTGGCTTCCTCATTCTGCTGCCTTCCACCTCACCATTATGTCATTGGTGCACTCTGTGGACTTCTCATGCTGTTCCCCCCTCCCCACTTCATAACTGGGCCACTATTTTGCCCTTTTGGCCTTGCTGACATCATGATTTATATGATTTATTTGACCTTTCTTCTGATCTGAGGAAAATGAGATGCACAACAGATCCTGTTTGTGTAGCAGCTGTAAGGCCTGTATGGTCCCATCAGAATTGGCTTATGATTTGGTAGCCAAAAGCAGGAGTGGGTACAAAACACAGAAGACATGCAAATATTCCATTCACATGTCATCTCTTTTTTAGATCCATTCCTGTGTTTTGGCATTAGCAATACTAACGGATTGTTGAGCAAATGCTGACCGAGTTCAGGCGTATGCTTCACAGACAGGATCCGTTTTATTGTTCTGACGGATCAGAGGAAGGGCAAATTAATCAGTGACGTCAACACAAACTTACTGCTGACACCCTCTCCACTCTGTCAGGGGGCTCTACTTGTATAAGCGTTTAATAGAACAGGTTCTGTAGACATCTATGTGGAATCAGCTGACGACGGTGTAAAAGGAGTGTGCTCCTTCTTGACACTAACATGGACCTGTAAGGCTAAGTTCATACTTGAGTTATTTGGTCAGTTTTGGCGAATTTAAGTATACTTTCTTATCATTTTAATCAAGTTTTGGTTCAATTTAATTTAAAATATTTAATGAATTTACTAATAAAAATTACATGTTGCCTAAGACAGGAGAGAATCGGCCAGTCTTCTGTTTAATCAATGATGTGTTGTTGCAATGGAGAAATCATGCCAAGAAAACAATTCCTCTCCACCTAGAGACGAATCCTGTCAAGATTGCTGCAAGTGCGGTATTGGCTGCTCATCGACCAAGATACTTCTGGGGGAAACATGCCTGGCATGAACAGGCCTCCAGTAACTACAGACAATGAGAGGACAAAACTTCAAGATAGCTTGGAGCCCAGAAGAGTCGCGAAGTTAGTCAAGATTCAAACCAACCAGGCCCCAGTCTCTTCGTCCGGTGAAAACAATACGGGTTCCCAGTCATTATGGAAATGAAAAAGAGGGCATCCTTATTATATTTAATTAATTTAATAATAAAATATTTAATACATTTACTAATAAAATTTAAATTTTATCTACGACAGGAGAGAATCTGCCAGTCTTCTGTTTATTCAATAACGTGGTGCTGCTATGCAGAAAGCATGCCAAGAAAACAATTCCTCTCCACCTGGAGACAAATCCTATCAAGATTGCTGCAAGTGCGGTATTGGCTGCTCAATGACCAAGATTCTTCTGGGGGAAACCTGCCTGGCATAAACAGGCCTCCAGTAGCTGCAGACAATGAGAAGACAAAGCTTCAAGATAGCTTGGAGCCCGGAAGAGTCACAAAGTTAGTCAAGATTCAAACCAACCAACCAGGCCCTGGTCTCTTCGTCTGGTGAAAACATCACGGGTTCCCAGTCATCATGGAAATGAAAAGGAGGGCATCCTGTTTTGCACAGAGATGAAGAGGGTCTTCGGATTCCCCCTGAACCCTGACGTCTCAGAAATGAACCTCTGCTCCCGACAGCAGCTCCTTGGAAGGTCATGGAGCAAACCGGTCATCCGCCATCTATTCACCCCGCTGAAGGATTATTTTGAAAGCATGTAGAAGCCACACAGGGCCCTCACGCTGCAGATTTATCATGGTGATACCGGATTTTACAATATTATTTTTATTATTTTGTGCTTTAGCAATACTGATGGATTATTGAGCAAATGCTGACCAAGTGAAGGTGGATGCTCCACACAGGATCTATTTTTTGTGGATTATTGTTCTGATGGATCAGAGGAAGGGCAAAATAATCAGTGACGTCAACACAAACTTACTGCTGACACTCTCTCCACTCTGTCGGCGGGGCTCTACTTGTAGCGTTTAATAGAACAGGTTCTGTACATCTATATGGAATCAGCTGACGAGGGTGTAAAAGGAATGTGCTTCTTCTTTACACTAAGATCGACCTGTAAGACTGAGTTAATACTTGAGGTATTTTGTCGGTTTTGGCCCCGTGACTGCCCAAATAAGTCAAGTGTGCAGTGACGCCTGTCATCTGCATGCCATACTGACTGACAGTATTATTTCACTACCCCAGCACTCTCCCTATCTGTGTTACTGCAAGGCACAGTGTTCTACACCCATATAAAGGCTCTATGTAGCCCGGAAATAGCAGTTTTTTAATGTGATTAGTCGCAAATTAATTCGGATAGAAGCAAATTTTTCCGGAAAATTTGGCGAACCGGGCGAATAGAATTTTTGAGAAATTTGCTCATCTCTATTTATAATCTTTTTTTTTTTTGTCAGACACTGCTAGACACACTCCTTCCAGGTCAGAAGGTGAAAACAGTATGGCGCTTCTTCTCAGCATAGGGATCTTCCTGCCTACTGCCACCCGGATTTTCTGATGAGGCTGTCTTGCAGCCTCTGATCCAATCAGAGCAATCCCTCCCCTCCACTTCCTCCCATTGTTATGTGATCTTCGATCTTCTTCTTCCCTTGTGGTTTCCAAGCCAATAGTGATGGTAAAATGGCAATGGGTGACGTTTGTAAGTGGTTTGTCCAAAATGAGTCACAAAAGCTTCAGCTTTTGACGGACAAATTTTTATGAAGTTAATAATGAATCCGATTAGTTTAGAATTGATTCTGAATATATTTTCAGTAAGGTCAAGATAAAGCTAATGCTTCCTACTAAGCAATTGCCCTTAGACAACATACCAAGTTACCGAAATGCTGAAACCACTGTGATAATTCACTAGCATAGTTGCACTTTGCTTCTCTTCACCATGGAATGTACAGCCATGTCAGTCAGCTAAATAATGCAAATCAAATAAGCATTGTAACATTCAGACGCTAATGAGCAGGGCTTTCTTTCATGTGAAAAGGCCATAATGTCCTTTGTTAAGGCTGACAAAAATAAATGTCGAAGACAAATTGCAGGAGTGTTGAATAAAAATTCTCTCTTTACTTGCCGAGATATTTCTTTTCCATACAAGAGAAAGAGTCAACTTGCCCTTGCCAGGAAATCATACTTTTGATGTTGATGGACAATGGAGTCTAATTGCTAATTTTCAGAGTAGCTACTGTAATATGTTGGCTGCCAGGAGGTAAATTGTCCATCAAGCACAAAGTGTTTGTGTGGTCTTCTTGTAAGATAGATAGTCTTGTAAGTATTCTTTAAGAATTTTAGAACACAGTCAAGTACAGCTTGTATAATATAAAACAGTCACATGTTGTATACATCTCTTTACTCTATTCACCTCTTATTAACAGTATAGATGAAGAACTCTTTCCCGTTTGGTGGAAACTTCAGATTTTCAAAGCATGACTTCAGAGCTAGATTGGACAATATCAGTGCTAAAGTCTACTGTACCAATACAAAGCTTCATATTTAAAAGTCTGGTTTTCCAGAGGGAGAAAAATTGGTCGCAACAGACAGTGGTTTTATCTAGTGTTGAGGGAATCGAGCTGAAGTAAGTTGATTCGTTCAAAACTTTGTTTGAATACTGTATGGAGATTCGTCTCTGTACAGCATTCACATGTATGGGCTCCGGCGAGGGAAATTAGTTATCAACAAAGTCTCACGGGACTTCGGTGAATGACTTCAGGATTTGATTTTTGAACTTGAAAACTATTTTAAAACTTGGAGCCAAAGTCAGCTTTGGTACTGAGGTACCAGCCGGTACCAAAGCTGACTTTAGATTTATTGTTTTAAAATAATTTTCAAGTTTAAAAATTGAATGCCAAAGTTATTCACCAAAGTTTTGGGAGACTTCAGTGATAACTAATTTCAACTTGCCGGAGCCCATACATTTTAATGCTGTAGGGAGACGGTTTTCTGTACAGCATTAAAACAGTATTCAACACTAGTTTTATTATCTCAGACATTGGTGTCACATCGCTATGATGTTAGATAGATCCTAGCTCCAGAACAGGACCCCTAGACATGAATTGAGAGCCTAGTGTGCAAGTGCATCCACCAAACCATTTACCTGCATGGGACCATCAGAAATAGCCAAGCCAGGGCTCGGATATTTTCAGAACTCCCATAGAAATGAATGAAGGGTGGCCGCACATGCGTGACTGCCCTCTGTTCACTTTGTAGGTCCAGTTCTGAAGATAGGAGCAAGTCAGAGGATGGACATATATAGCTATCTGACATTGCTAGAATATGCCACGTGTTTCTAAGGTGATACAAATTAAAAATATTTTAAAAAAATCTGTTCTGATTCTGTCTGGACCCCTGCTGGCCTCTACTTCCTGGTGACATCTTGACACACAAGAAATGCTTGTAGATGCCTACTGAGAGAATCATTGGCTGCACCAGTGAACTACCTTAGTTTGTGATTGGCTGGGAAGGCATTTCCTGTGTGTTGAGACAGGACCAGGAAGTTGAGATTAGTGGTGATCCATGCAGAATCGGAATGGGAGCTGTCACGAGTTGGAGGTCCCAGGAGAGACCATCGCGTTGTCAAGCAATAAACAAACGGAAATCAGATACAGACACACAAGAGTTTATTGCACAAACAAAAATCAGGGAAGGCAGCACAGACAAAACATGAGCTCTATGTACTGTCAGCACAGTGGGAGAAAACCCCCACTGCGCCACTGTCTAGTAATACTCCAGAGGGGCGTGACTAAGCAACTCCTGGTATTCACTAGAGCCCTAGATGGTAGGGTTAGACTTTGCCGCAGGAAGTTGCCAGGGTCCACTCTGGAGCGTGAACTAGACAGTGACAGCAGGAACGAATGGACAACAGGTACCAGAAGGTACCGACGGCACATAGGCAAACATAACAGACAGGCAAATACAAAACAGGGCAACTAATAATATAAGCAGGAGTTCTCGCAAGGGAGCAGGAGTGGCAATGAGCAGAGAAGGACTTGCTCCACCAGTAGTAAACTGCATGGCCTTGCGCATGCCACTCTGCTGCAAAGGCTTGCTGAACACAGACATATGAATACACACAAAGTAACTAAAACATAACTGGCAGAACAGATAACAGAAAGACAGGAAAGAGGACATCAAAGAGGACGGGAATGAACAAGTAGGAAACCCACAGAGCACAGACAGACACGGATCCCATGGGTCAGCAGCATGGGAGAGTGAGTACAAACAGGAGCAGGACAAGACAACACACACCAGGAGAGCTGACACAGAACTGAGGAAACCTCAGCCTTATATACAGGGTCCATGGGTGCAGCAGAGAGACCACACCCATGGAGCAGACAGAGGATTAACTCCTAATAGGCACACAGGGGAGTTAACCCATAAAGAACCACAAATGACACACAGGAACGGAACTTCAGCGAGTAGCGCCGAACGAGCAAGGACGGAAGGTCACAGCCAGAGGTAACGACTGTGACAGGAGCAGCAAGAAATCAGGGAGGACAGTATCTGTTCTTGTATTTGTTTATCCCTCTCTAAACCCACTTCTAAACCCACTGCCACCAGTGTTTACTTGAGATAAGTGAATCGAAGCTGACAAAGTGGAATTCGATCTGAATTTCAGAAATGATTTCATTTGCACTGAATCCGAATTTCCTCACGCTTCGTGGTAACGAATCAAATTTTTTCCTAAAATGGCTGCTGCACATGTTAGGACATGGAGCAAGGAACTCTGGGAACGAGGGATCACCCACAATGCCATGCATGCAGCTAATCAGCAGCCAGCTCTGTGATGTCACAGCCCTATAAATAGCCTCAGCCATCTTGGATTCAGCCATTTTCCAGTGTACTTAGTGCAGGGAGAGATGTCAGCAGGCGCTAGGGACAGTGCTAGGAAAGACTTGAAAACTTATATATTGCTGAATAGAAGTTCAGGGACAGAGCATTAGAAGTGTAGGGAAAGGGGGGCATGTCCTGCAGCTGAGGAGAGAGGACGGCTATCTGTATAGCTCTGGGAGAACTCACTTTATCTACTGCCATCCACCCTCTCTGTGAGCTTTGATGGACTTCAAACTGCCCTAACACAGCTAGAGACAACACAGGCTACAGACTGAGCTGACTCCGGAACAATTTAACCCACTAGATCCAAAGTTGCGGCGCCAATTGCCCTGAAGTAACGCGCGATCTCCTTGGAATCTTACCAGACCGACTTAACATCCCTCGGGTCACATTAGAAGATCAGCGGAGGGTCTGATATTAAGATTTAGCAGCTGTATATACTTACCTACTCCGAGACAAGGCCGCCATCCAGACAGGTGCTGCGAGATTCCACCAGCAGCGAACTCCAGATAAGTGAGAAGCCTTCCGGCTCACATCACAAGTCCCTAGGCTGAGGAAGCGCTTGGCCTATCCTTAGAGGTCACTGTGACATCTGGGCTAGTTTACAACTTTTTTTGCTACCTCGTATCACCCCCTCGCAGCCTACACTACTACACGCCAGACTTCCTCATAAGACCTATATATAAAAACATCAAGGCCTCGCCTTAATGTTTTCTGGACCTTGCTACTTACACACATAGGTCTGTTTCCGATCAAATATATCTAAAGGGCCATTGACCCCATTTTTTTCAGGCCACATTGTCAACCGCCTATTTTCTGGTTATGGTCTTTTACTTTCATTTCCAAGGGTCAGCACAACGCCAGACACTTACGCAAAGTGAGAGAGATAGTGATAAAGAGGACCATACAGAAATCTCCTCAGACCTTCCTGTATCTAGATTATTTATCTCCCAGGTTCTGTCAAAACACTTAACCCAGTGTTGGAGGAATTGTCAGAAATCAAAAGAGAGATGAGACAGATTGGCCAGAGAGTGGAAGCTCTTGAATCTACTGCTTTAACGGGCTATACAAAACAGACTACTTATACACTTGCTATATACCAACAGCATATTAACTACCTGTATGATTATATCGAAGTCAAGGACAATAGAGACAGGCAAAATAACATCCACCTAAGAGGAGTCCGAGAATCTGTAGCACCAGACGTGATACCAAAAGCTGTGTCTGAAATCTGTCAAATGTTATTAGGTGAGGACTATTCAGACCCTATTATGACTTCAAGGATGGAAGATTTCTCCTCAGGCTATATTCCCTAAAACCCTTCAACTTACCAATAACCACTCTGACACCTTCTTGCTTGGTAAAATGACCATTACAGTCAACTTTATTGTACACACAAAATATCATAATAACAATAATCACTTTAATACATCCTTAAACATTATGAACCACTGTACCGTAACAAGGATCCTGGAGGGCAACCCAAACAAGCGGTATCTTCCGTAACCATCTCTCTATTATACTTCAAGATTACCCTTGGCCGCACTCACCGACCCAAGGGCACCAAATCCTTGAAGTATCCAAGTATCTCCTCCTGTAGACCTTTTAGCCCAAACAGGAGCCCCATCCTCGGCATTCACCAACCACATGAGATACAGGCTCCAACATGTCCTGCATCTCTTAAACCATTGGATTTCTCCCCCAGGATCTCATATCCATCAGCCCACTTTCTAACACCACGCTTACCCCCAATTCACCAAATTAAGGGCGGGAGGGCGGGAAACACTCTGCCTTGCACTGATACCTGCTGACCAAAACCACACCCCTAATCCTAAATACTGCCCGCGAAACCTCACTCCTCCCCCTCAACCAGCTTCCAACATTAACCCCTTCCTAGCCTGACGACTTCCACCCAAGTCAAAGCGCACTCCGCTATATCTGCGCCTCGCTCCATTGCTGTTATGACTTCAAGGATGGAAGATTTCTCCTCAGGCTATATTTCCTAAAACCCTTCAACTTACCAATAACCACTCTGACACCTTCTTGCTTGGTAAAATGACCATTACAGCCAACTTTATTGTACACACAAAATATCATAATAACAATAATCACTTTAATACATCCTTAAACATTATGAACCACTGTACCGTAACAAGGATCCTGGAGGGCAACCCAAACAAGCGGTATCTTCCGTAACCATCTCTCTATTATACTTCAAGATTACCCTTGGCCGCACTCACCGACCCAAGGGCACCAAATCCTTGAAGTATCCAAGTATCTCCTCCTGTAGACCTTTTAGCCCAAACAGGAGCCCCATCCTCGGCATTCACCAACCACATGAGATACAGGCTCCAACATGTCCTGCATCTCTTAAACCATTGGATTGCTCCCCCAGGATCTCATATCCATCAGCCACCAGACGACCAACGGTGACACCTCACCTGTGGGCGTCCCGCCACACCCTAAGAGCCGTCTCCAACCCCTCCTGGATACTTAAAGCCCACAAATCAATACCTATGTCGTTCAGATGCACGCCATCAGATCTCAGGAATTGAGGCGACGCCGCCTCCAATTCCCGATGACGCACCACCACACCACCTTGTCTGCGAACAAAACG
Organism: Bufo bufo; assembly: GCF_905171765.1. Lineage (NCBI taxonomy): Eukaryota > Metazoa > Chordata > Amphibia > Anura > Bufonidae > Bufo > Bufo bufo. The sequence goes on along the minus strand of NC_053394.1, from coordinate 366,370,479 downwards.
CCCCACCTCCTTGTTTAACTTCGCCCGAGCTTTGCTGATTCGATCCACCGACCTTGCAAAACGCCAACTACTCCTCGCCACTACCTCCGACCATACTAACAGCAAGCCTGGGAAATCCGACACCAAACGCAACACATCCAACTTGATGTCCCTAATCACATCTCGCGACCGCCGTACACCCAGATCATTGCCACCCGCATGCAAAACCAAAATGTCAGGCGCGCGATCCAACCGAACATTAGTATGTACTTCAGGCAAAACCCGCCCCCAAAGAAGCCCTCTTACACCAATCCACCGGACTTGCAGTTCCTCCATCGAAAAACCCAATTGACGGCCGTTCCGCCGAACGTCGGCACGCAACGCCCCCCAATAGACATATGAATGCCCGAAAATCCACGCAAGACAAGGTGCCGCCCCTGCAAAACAAACAAATTCAAATAAAACAACAGTCACTGCTAATTCCGATCCCCACAGATTAATCATGAACAATTTTTTACTCCCACACTCACAAGAGATGCGGCCTAACATACGACCGAAAACAATCAGACTCCCACCGTCCTATACGTTTTATAACTTCTTCTCCAAGACCCCACCTGGAAGCCTCGGTCGCGGCCCCAATCCTAAATGAGTGTGATGCAAATTCCTTCGCCGGAAAGCCCGCAGCAGACAAACATTTCCTAAAAACGGCCACAAACTGAAACCGAGACAAACACGAACCATCCACATGAACCAGCAGCACACCCGTGCCACCCGGACGCAATGCCAAAAATTCCCTGACACAGCGCACTAGGCAAACAACCAACTCACCAAGCGGTCTAAGCCATACAACCACACCCTTCCCCACCTGATCTGTTTTTGACTTGCGCAGCAGACATCTCAACGCACCATCCACCAGCGCGACATCCTCCCACAACAGACCGCCCCCGCCCGTGCGACTTGCAGCCACCAGCTCAGAGATCCGAAAGGCCCCGAAAAAGGCCAATACAAACGCTGCCCTAAACAGACACACTTCATACCCTGATTCACAAAGCATCCCCGCTTCCCTCCACAACATCTGTAACACCGCAAAAGAAACCGGCCTTCTAGTATCTTTCCGTACCACACTCCGACGATAACCCTTCAAGGCCTGCCGCACCATGAAACACCTAGACACATCGGCCAAGCCCCTCAGGCGCAACCAGAAAGCAACAGCCGCCACCCTCTTTGACGCCACCGAAAATGACAAACCTTCCGCATAAAACTGACCCACCCAGAATATCAACAACATCCTAAATTCTTCAAGAGAACTGCAACCACCCATCTGTTCAATCAATTGCTCCCACAATACCCACACTGAAGAATATGCCAACCACGTACCTCTGCTCAGAGACTGTCTAATCAGGCCCGCCGACACCCCAAGGCCACGCTCCAGAGCCACTGGGGGCAGGGCAACCCCTTGGCCTCGGCACCCGGCGCCAGACCGCGAAAACGATCCCACTGAAAGCGAGAAAGTGAATCGGCAAGTGAGTTATCCACTCCCGGCACATGCACTGCAACAAAACATGCATTCAACTGCAAACCCCGTAAAACCAGATGCCGCAGCAAATTCAAAACCGGAGGCGAGTTCGCCGTCTGGCTATTAATTGCCTGGACCACACCCATGTTATCACAGTAGAAACAAACCCGCCGATTCCTAAGCAAGTCCCCCCACAACTCGGTAGCCAACACAATAGGGAAAAGTTCCAACAATACCAAGTTAGAAAGGAAACCGGCCTGCCTCCACTCTACCGGCCAAGCGCCCGCACTCCACTGACCCGTACAAAAAAAAACATAGCCACAGGACCCAGACGCATCAGAGAACAATTCCAGATCCACACTATCAACCACCGGTTCCATCCACACAGACCGGCCATTATATTCAGACAAAAAATTCACCCACACCGCTAAATCATCCTTGACCGCAACAGGCAAACGCAAATAATGAAAAGGTGCAGCAACACCCGCAGTCGCAAGTGCCAAGCGACGACAAAACACCCGCCCCATTGGCAAGATACGACAAGCGAAATTCAATTTACCTAAAACCGACTGAACCCGCTTGAGCTGTACCTTCTTCGCCTTCTGCAAGAACACAACTTCATTCAACAGATCAGACACCTTATCAACAGGCAACCGACACTCCATGGCCACGCTGTCGATCTCGATCCCTAAAAACTTTATAACCGTGTAAGGGCCCTCTGTCTTATCCGCAGCCAGCGGAATCCCAAAACGCGCAGCCACCCTCTCCATGGTATGCAACAAAACAGAACACACCCTAGATCCAGCCGGACCCAAAAACAGAAAATCATCTAGGTAGTGCAAGACCGAACTCCAACCCGCTTCCTTCTTTATAACCCATTCCAAAAAGGAACTGAACGACTCAAACAATGAGCACGAAATCGCACAACCCATCGGCAAACAACAATCAACGTAATAACAACCATCTCACTGAAAACCCAGTAAGTGCAAGCTATCAGGGTGAATAGGCAACAACCGGAATGCGGCCTCAATGTCAGTTTTTGCAAGTAGAGCGCCCTGCCCAAAACGTCGTACCCACCGCACTGCTTCATCAAAAGATGTGTACGACACTGAGCACAACTCATCCGCTATACCATCATTCACTGACCCACCAAGCGGATAGGACAAATGATGAATCAGCCGAAACTTATTAGGCTCCTTCTTAGGAACTAAACCCACAAATCCGGCAACGGACACTCCACAAAGGGGCCTACAACCCTACCCGCAGCTACCTCCCCGGCAATCTTGTCCCTCACCACAGCCGGGTAACGCAATGCGGAAGACAAATTCCGCAGAGCCCTACTGACCCCCGCCAAACCGCATGGAATAACAAAACCTTCAGTAAAACCTTTCAACAACAACTGTGCCGCCTCCCTATTTGGATACATCCTTAAATATGGCTCCATCTCGTCCACCCTCACCGGCGTCACCCCTCTTCTGCACAACCTCGGATCCCTTACCCTTACCCCGCTCGAAGCACTCATGTTTGTACCGGCAGTCGGACAAAAACCTACAATGTCCCTCATTGTATTGCCAACAACAACCTCTCCTATTACCCCCAGAAGACTCTGAGGCCGGGCCCCCCCAGCCCCTCCACGAAAGGGCTGAGGACCCCCTTTTGGTGCCGCCATCAATCGCATCCACAGACCAATATCCTTGTGGTCCCAACGAATGCTAGGCCTGACCGCCCTCCGCTGCCGGAACTGCTCGTCATACCTAAGCCACGACACACATCCATAAGTCCGATGCGCCTCACCGATAGCATCCATATAACAGAAGAGAGCCGAGCAGTGCTCAGGCGCCTTCTCCCCAACTACACTAGCCAGAATTGCAAAGGCTTGCAGCCAATTCTGAAAGGTACGCGGAATCAACCTGTACCGCCTCCTCTCTTCCTCCTCCTTCTTGCTCTCATCCGGCCTACCCCTATCCAAATTAAATTTTTCCAAGGGAAGTAACGCAAAAATCTCCACATACTCATCCCTCCATATCTTATCTTTAATCTCCTGCCTCAAGTGAGCCCCCAGCGGCCCCTCAAAGCACACATAAATCTCCCCTTTTGCCGCATCCGCCAACCGAACACCATCACCCACATCCTTTGCTGTCGCTCCCGACCCAGCTGCCTGCGTACCAATGCCATCACCAGCCCCCACAGGCCCCAGCACCGAACCCTGCTCCCTTTCTAAAGCCTGAACCGGAGCCCAGACCGGTACAGGAGATGCCGCGGGCCCAGAACCCAACCGAGACAATACAGGGAGTGCAGAATTATTAGGCAAGTTGTATTTTTGAGGATTAATTTTATTATTGAACAACAACCATGTTCTCAATGAACCCAAAAAACTCATTAATATCAAAGCTGAATATTTTTGGAAGTAGTTTTTAGTTTGTTTTTAGTTTTAGCTATTTTAGGGGGATATCTGTGTGTGCAGGTGACTATTACTGTGCATAATTATTAGGCAACTTAACAAAAAACAAATATATACCCATTACAATTATTTATTTTTACCAGTGAAACCAATATAACATCTCAACATTCACAAATATACATTTCTGACATTCAAAAACAAAACAAAAACAAATCAGTGACCAATATAGCCACCTTTCTTTGCAAGGACACTCAAAAGCCTGCCATCCATGGATTCTGTCAGTGTTTTGATCTGTTCACCATCAACATTGCGTGCAGCAGCAACCACAGCCTCCCAGACACTGTTCAGAGAGGTGTACTGTTTTCCCTCCTTGTAAATCTCACATTTGATGATGGACCACAGTTTCTCAATGGGGTTCAGATCAGGTGAACAAGGAGGCCATGTCATTAGATTTTCTTCTTTTATACCCTTTCTTGCCAGCCACGCTGTGGAGTACTTGGACGCGTGTGATGGAGCATTGTCCTGCATGAAAATCATGTTTTTCTTGAAGGATGCAGACTTCTTCCTGTACCACTGCTTGAAGAAGGTGTCTTCCAGAAACTGGCAGTAGGACTGGGAGTTGAGCTTGACTCCATCCTCAACCCGAAAAGGCCCCACAAGCTCATCTTTGATGATACCAGCCCAAACCAGTACTCCACCTCCACCTTGCTGGCGTCTGTGTCGGACTGGAGCTCTCTGCCCTTTACCAATCCAGCCACGGGCCCATCCATCTGGCCCATCAAGACTCACTCTCATTTCATCAGTCCATAAAACCTTAGAAAAATCAGTCTTGAGATATTTCTTGGCCCAGTCTTGACGTTTCAGCTTGTGTGTCTTGTTCAGTGGTGGTCGTCTTTCAGCCTTTCTTACCTTGGCCATGTCTCTGAGTATTGCACACCTTGTGCTTTTGGGCACTCCAGTGATGTTGCAGCTCTGAAATATGGCCAAACTGGTGGCAAGTGGCATCTTGGCAGCTGCACGCTTGACTTTTCTCAGTTCATGGGCAGTTATTTTGCGCCTTGGTTTTTCCACACGCTTCTTGCGACCCTGTTGACTATTTTGAATGAAACGCTTGATTGTTCGATGATCACGCTTCAGAAGCTTTGCAATTTTAAGAGTGCTGCATCCCTCTGCAAGATATCTCACTATTTTTGACTTTTCTGAGCCTGTCAAGTCCTTCTTTTGACCCATTTTGCCAAAGGAAAGGAAGTTGCCTAATAATTATGCACACCTAATATAGGGTGTTGATGTCATTAGACCACACCCCTTATCATTACAGAGATGCACATCACCTAATATGCTTAGTTGGTAGTAGGCTTTCGAGCCTATACAGCTTGGAGTAAGACAACATGCATAAAGCGAATGATGTGGTCAAAATACTCATTTGCCTAATAATTCTGCACGCAGTGTAAGGACAACATGCCTGACAATACCTCCCGCACCAAAGCATCAGAACCCACCACATTACTCCCAACAGCGCCCACATCCTTCACAACATGATTTTGACCCGCTGGTCTCTCACCTGGCCGTCCCCGGACAACATCACCGGCAGCCGCGAAACTCCTCCCAGACGTCCTCAGTGGCGTAGTCGAACAGCACGGCACAGCTAATTCCCTTAGAAAGACGTCCATGGCGCCTGCCGCAGAGTCCTCACCCGGCTCAACTTCTCCCTCCTCCAATGGCGACAGCTCCCCATCACCCTGCTCCTGCAAGTGACCGTCATCCCGGAATTCATACGACGCACCGGCCTCAACACATGGCCGCACACTTCCTTCCTCCATCCTCAACATCCCAGCCTGCTCTCCAGCAGGATTGCCAGAAGCCGCCTCCTGTAGTATTAGATCAGGGGACAAAGCAACCGTACTGGTCTCTTCCAGGTTGCCATGTCGCCGGCCCACCGCCAGGGGCCGCGACGCCCTCACGTTACGTTCCCCTCTTCTGTGCACGTCCGCCCTCAAGCGCTCCTGCCGCCGACCGGAAGCCGCCGGCCGCGGCACAGAAGACCTCTCTGCTCTGCTCCCAGGAAGGCCCAGGCTGCCGGACCGCCCGACCGCACTACCCCTCCGAACCTCAGGTAAGGCCGTCAGGGTTCGCTCACCACTCCGGACTGCACCAGGGGAGACACCCGCTTGCCCACGCTCCCTGCCTCTCGTCGCCTGGGAGACAGGACCGGGGTTAACCCGGCCCTCTCCCGCCGCTCCACCACGCACAGATGCATTCCTCCCGCTGCGCCTGGGTGCACTGCTGGGCACAGACACCACAGGCCGCAGCGGAGGGTTCACAGGGGGACTCCGGAGACGCCGCCGCACACGTGGGGTAGACTCCGGACTCAGCCGCTCCGGGGGAACCGACCTCCTGGCCCTGGCACGTCGCTCCGCCGCCACCGCTATAGAAGAAGGGACAAGAGCCGCCTGAATGGTCTCCTGCAGACGCTCCGCACCATGCTCTTGTACTGCAGCCCTGACTGCTGCCATAAGATCCTCCAGAGACGACATCCTGCTGCTCAAACACTCTGCCTTGCACTGATACCTGCTGACCAAAACCACACCCCTAATCCTAAATACTGCCCGCGAAACCTCACTCCTCCCCCTCAACCAGCTTCCAACATTAACCCCTTCCTAGCCTGACGACTTCCACCCAAGTCAAAGCGCACTCCGCTATATCTGCGCCTCGCTCCATTGCTGTTATTATTGAAATAGCTCACCGTACCTTACGCCCCAAACCTAAACCCAATGATCCACCAAGAGATATAATTTGTAAACTCCTCAATTTCGCACAGAAAGAACAACTGATGAAGAAAGCTAGAGAAAATGCTACAATAGAATATAAAGGCTCATCTAGTCTCTTATTTCAAGATCTTGCTCTTGCTACCCTAAACAAGAGACACATTCTTAAACCTTTGACAGACTATCTGAGACATAAGCGCATTGCCTTCCGTTGGCTATTTCCATTTGGGATGCTGATAACATGGAAAGAAAAGTAATATGTCATTAGATCTCCAAAAGATCTTCCAGATATCTTCGCCGCCTTGGAGATAGAAGATGTGGACATTCCAGACTGGTCAGCTACTAATAATTGCTTATTGCATTCCACCTGAAATCGCACCGTCAACGCCCTGGGAGGCAGTAGTTTCCGGTAACATGCAAAAAATCAAGAAGAAACAGGGAAGACTGACTCCGCAAAGTATCATCATAGAAGAAAATTGAGGTTTTCGGTCTTTCATAGGCTTTTTGCAGCCATGGCATTAGTGGGTTTCCCATGATGTCATTTCTGCATCATTCACTTTCTGACACACTTGGAGATGCCTGTGTCTTACCCTGCTGCCCCTAGATCTCACAATATCATCCGATCTTTACCTGGCCCTAGCTGGTGGCACGGAGGTTTCTTAAGTATTAGCTTATAATTCAGTTATTGCTATTCTTTTCTGATTCTCAGTAGTCTGGTAAAGCAAAACAGTCTTATTGTTATATGTTACGTTTATTTATACCATCCCTTCCTAGTATATGATGTCCATGCCGCCACCTGAATTTTCAGTATGTGGCCAACTTCTGGCTTTGATCAGAAGTTCAGACCTATTCTGGTCTTATATAGGGTTGTCGAAATCCCCTATGGTTCTTTTAAAATTGAGGATACAACAGCGTCTTGTGGAATTATCTGAAGCTAGGGAAGAACTCAAGAAGGTCTTAAATGCCCAGTCGGCTAAACTGTATTTATCTATAAAACAGAAGTTCTTTGAAACATGGGAAAATACCTTCAAAATTCATGCTAGCAATCTTGAGACAACGTAAGCGTAAAGCAAGAATTCCCGCCATCCAACAAGAAGACAAATCATTACTAAGAGATGACACTAGCATAGCAGCAGCCTTCCAACGCTTTTATTCCGAACTCTATAATATAAACACAGCAGACTCAGAGGACATTAAGACCAAAAACTAGAATTAACAAAAGTCTTTTTAGAGAAGTTGCACTTCCCGTCTATAACCACGGAACAAGCTCTAAGCTTATGTGAACCCATCACTTTAGGCGAATTATCTAAAAATCTGAAACAAATAGTTAAAGGGAAATCCCCAGGTCCGGATGGTCTCCCAACATTATATTTAGAGATGAGCGAATCGAAGCTGACGAAGTCGAATTCGTTCTGAATTTCAGGAAAAATTTGATTCTGAACGAATGCGAATTTCCTCTCTAGCAATCTTTCCTAACATGGCAGCTACAATGGCGGCTAAAATGGTGGCTACACGTGTGAGGACATGGGGCAGGGAACTCTGGGAAGGCGGGATGACCCATAATGCCATGGATGCAGCCAATCAGCAGCCAGCCCGGTGATGTCACAGCTCTATAAATACGGAGGCCATCTTAGATTCTGCCATACACCATCGTACTTTGTTCAGGGACAGGCGTTTATGCAGACGCTAGGGAGAGTGAAAGAAAACCTCATTGTGAAAAAAAAAGTTTTTTATAAGTGTACGATAAGGATAGGGAGGAATCATTTCACATCATCTAAGTGCAGGGACATAAGTTTCAGGCACTAGGGAGAGTGATAAAGAAAACATTGTGAAAAACAAAGCGGTTTATAAGTGCACGATAAGGATAGGGAGGAATCATTTCACAGCATCATAATGCAGGGACAGACTTTGCAGGGGCTAGGGAGACTCATACAGAAAACATAATTGGGAAAAAAATACGATTTACAAGTGCAGGGAAAGACTATTTGGGGATCCAAATAGCCATTATACAGCTCTGTCATTCCAGCAATTTGTTGTAGGGGTGCAAGTGTTATGTTGAAAAGCCTTTAGTGGCTTATATCTGTGGAAAAAGAGAAATATATACTCTGTTCACTTCTGCAGCTACATATGGTGAAAGCGTTTAGTGCCCTATTATAGTACAGTACGAGTAAAATAGACGCTGTTCACATTTGGTGTTATTTGCGCTAAAAGCGTTTATTCTCATAATTTAGTGGCCTATTTCAGTACAAAAAGAACAATATATTCATCGCGGTTAGGGGTGTTTTATTTTTTTGTTGCATTTGTTTAGTTCAGCTACAAGTACAGTACAGACCAAAAGTTTGGACACACCTTCTCATTCAAAGAGTTTTCTTTATTTTCATGACTATGAAGGCATCAAAACTATGAATTAACACATGTGGAATTATATAAATAACAAAAAAGTGTGAAACAACTGAAAATATGTCATATTCTAGGTTCTTCAAAGTAGCCACCTTTTGCTTTGATTACTGCTTTGCACACTCTTGGCATTCTCTTGATGAGCTTCAAGAGGTAGTCCCCTGAAATGGTCTTCCAACAGTCTTGAAGGAGTTCCCAGAGATGCTTAGCACTTGTTGGCCCTTTTGCCTTCACTCTGCAGTCCAGCTCACCCCAAACCATCTCGATTGGGTTCAAGTCCGGTGACTGTGGAGGCCAGGTCATCTGGTGCAGCACCCCTTCACTCTCCTTCATGGTCAAATAGCCCTTACTTTCAAAGTTTTCCCAATTTTTCGGCTGACTGACTGACCCTCATTTCTTAAAGTAATGATGGCCACTCGTTTTTCTTTACTTAGCTGCTTTTTTCTTGCCATAATACAAATTCTAACAGTCTATTTAGTAGGACTATCAGCTGTGTATCCACCTGACTTATCCTCAACTCAACTGATGGTCCCAACCCCATTTATAAGGCAAGAAATTAGACTTATTAAACCTGACAGGGCACACCTGTGAAGTGAAAACCATTTCAGGGGACTACCTCTTGAAGCTCATCAAGAGAATGCCAAGAGTGTGCAAAGCAGTAATCAAAGCAAAAGGTGGCTACTTTGAAGAACCTAGAATATGACATATTTTCAGTTGTTTCACACTTGTTTGCTATGTATATAATTCCACATGTGTTAATGCATAGTTTTGATGCCTTCAGTGTGAATCTACAATTTTCATAGTCATGAAAATAAAGAAAACTCTTTGAATGAGAAGGTGTGTCCAAACTTTTGGTCTGTACTGTATGTCAGGCAGAGAAGTGCCAGGCCATACACAGAGGAGTGGCAGAGGAGTGAATGTTTCTAGCGCAAGCAGTGGTCGCAGCAGAGTAAGGGGTCGTGGCAGCAGTAGTCGCAGCGAGAGGCCTGAGCTCCCGGTGTCATCAAGCAGTCGTGTCTTGACCAGCAACCCAGCGGTTCTTGATTGGTTAACTCAGTCATCCACTTCATCCCAAGTGACATCAGACACAGTTGGTGGGTTTGTCAGACACAACCCTTAGTTGGCATGGCCCGGGAGCAGGCCCTGTGCCCTCACCTGTCCTCAACCTGCCTCTGTCCTTTTCTGTACACTCAATGCGAGAAGCAGTATATGCTGCAGGCCCAGTTTCTTTTTTCAGCGAGGAACAGCTACTAGAGGACAGTCAGCAGCTACTGCCCAGCCAAGATCTGGAAGAGACATCCACCGCTTCCTCCGCTAGGTGGGCAAGTAGTGATGAGGAGAGTGGCACGGGAGCTTGTGCTGCGACTGGTCAGGCTCCTGACCCAAAGGCCGTTGAGGAGGACATACGTGATCTGCAGACACTAATCGATGATGATGAAGCCGATCGCACTTGGGTGCAGAGGGGGCTTCATCATCATCAGGAGAAGAAGATGGCAGCTTGCCCATGGGGCAGCCAGCAAGGTGGTAGCATGGCTGGGAGTCAGCAGGCTGGCAGCAGTGGGAGGTCGGGAGCCAAACGTGCCTGAGGTAGATCACCTGCTTTGCAGCAGCCTACCTGCCCGGAAAGTAGTGGTGCAGGGGTTCACGAAGGCATTGGCAGTAGAAATCAGTCAGTGCGGACTATGTTGCATCTGTGGGCAGAAGGTGAAGCGTGGCCAACATATGCAGCATCGCCATACAGTGGCCTGGGAGTACTGTGGCTCCGATGTGGTGGTCTAGCTTGCCGCAGCAACCGCTACATCACCCAGTGGGACGCACCCAGTTTCATCCAGTCAAGGCTCCACCACCTCAGCCAAAGGGAGCTGTCTGTCAATCCCATCTTCTGCTGGTCCAGATGCTCCTGCTCCTACTTATCGTCAGTCATTCTGTCAGCAATCGATCACCAAAGCGATTGCCAAGAGACAGCAGTATGCGTGCACGCATCCAACGTCGCAGAAGCTGAACGTGCTCTTGTCCAAGTTTCTGGTGCTTCAGTCCTTCCCTTTCCAAGTGGTGGACTCTGCACCTTTCAGAGAACAGATGGCTTGTGCCGAGCCGAGGTGGAGAGTCCCAAACCGTCATTTCTTTGAGAAAAAGGCAGTACCAGCCCTGCGCACACATGTAGAACAGAAGGTGGGCCAGTCCTTGAGCCTGTCGATGTCTGCCAAGGTGCACGGCAGAGTCGACGTGTGGAGCTGTAACTACGGTCAGGGACAATACATGTCCTTTACGACCCACTGGGTGAATGTGGTTCCTGCACAGCCACACCAGCAACTTGGACAGGTCACGCCACTTCCTCCTCCACGTTGTCACGCCGTTTGTCCTGCGACAATGTCCGCTTCTGCCTCCTCATCCTCCACCATGTCCTCAGCCTCCATTGCAGGGACAAGTCACAGTGCCCCTCCAGCATACCACATGTGCAGGGCTCAGCGGTGTCACACTGTTCTGCACCTGGTTTGCCTTGACGAACGGAGTCACACAGGGGAGAAACTTCTCCGTGTGATGCATCAAGAAATCGAATCCTGGCTTTCTCCCCGACAATTCAAAATCGGAACTATGGTGACCGACAACGGGAAAAACATTGTCTTGGAGTCAAGGAAGGCTGAGCAATGTGCCCTGCTTGGCACACATTTTCAATCGTGTTGTCCAGCGGTTCCTGAAGTCTTCCACCCATCTGCAAGACATCCTAAAAACGTCCAGGAAACTTTGCATGCACTTCAGCCACCTGTATACCGCAAAGCACACCCTCCTTGAGTTGCGGTGACAGAATGGCATCCCCCAACATAGGCTGATCTGCGACGTTTCCACCCGTTGGAATTCCACCCTCCATATGTTGGACCGATTATACGAACAGAGAAAGGCCATCAACGATTTCTTGATGATGCAAGCGGATAGGAGGACTCCACTGTGTAACTTCGATGTCAGCCAGTGCCAGCTCATGCGTGACACCTGCCGTTTGCTCAGGCCCTTTGAGGATGCCACGTTATTTGTCAGTCGCCAGGACTACAGGATGAACGTCGTCATTCCACTGCTTCATGTCCTGGAACAGATGGTGGTAACAATGGCTGGTCATGGAACATGAGACGTGGCGCCTCAATCTCATGGCCACATGAGCTCTTTGGGAGCTGAATTGGAGGAGGGGGAGGAGGACATTGGAGCACAGGCAATGTGTAGCCAAATGGGTGTTTTTTCTACTCAGCTGACTGGACAGGAGGAGCAGAAGCAGCCAGAAGAGCTACAGGACGATGAGGAAGATGAGACAGATGACCCCGGACACACCGTGGCAGTATGCAGTGGAGATGGAGACAGGGAGTCCCTCCGAGTCACTTGCACAAATGGCCCGCTGCATGCTCACTTGCTTGCGTAGTGACTGCTGAATTGTCACCATTCAGCAGAGGGATGACTTCTGGCTATCCACCTTGTTGGACCCTCGCTGCCAATCCAGAATGGGGGCCTTTTTTACAACCACCGAGAGGGAGGACAAACTAAACTACTATAGAAATATTCTATGTTGTCAGTTGGCTGCTGCCTATCAGCCCCATCGTCAGGGGAGGGCTGGCAGCCTTTATCCTGGGGGGCAAATCCAGTAGCCACGCCCATCAAATAAAAGCCCCTCCTACATATAATAGGCCACTCCCAACTAACACTGTACAGCTGAAATTCTATTGTTGAGGCCTGTCTCTACACATCATACGGAGAGGGGAGGGCGTGTCCTGGCTGCACTGCCTACTTCACATTATACAATAAACAGCAGGCTGCAGCCAGGAAGCTCCTCCACTCTCCTCCCTCCCAATATCCTGCTCAAGGCTTGTGGTTCCCCCCATCTCTCACCCGCCCGTGGCCTGCTGCCCCCTTTGGCTGTCCTCACCCAGCTCTGAATCCTTCTTCTGCAAATGGCAGGGGAAGGAGCCGGAGCATCTCCTCTCCGACATAGCACCTCATACCTCTTACATCCAGTCATGTCACCTTTGTTGTAGACGTTCTCTTTCCTCATCTTCTCCATTCAGACCAGACCGCCATGATGATTTTTCAACCATCTCCCGTCTGCAGAGATTGACAAACAGACATTAGTTTCCCACATTTCCATCATCTTCACATCTTCAGAACACCCTTTCCTGCCACCCCCAATACTATACTGCAGAAAAAGTCCCCCTGGAAATACTACTACTACACAGATAGTGCCCCCTTCAACAATTAGTGGCACACAGTGCTCTAAAAAATAACTGTGACCGGACACTAATAGTATAAATATTATGTCCCCCAAAAATAATTGTGCTAAGCTGATACTGTGCCAGGGTGCCCCCCAAAGTAACAGTGCTCCCCAAAATCCCACCAATAGAAATAATTCTCTGCCAGAGCACACTTAGTAGTAATAATGCCCCTATAGTGCCCATAGTAGTAATCATGTTCCTCATAGCCCACCAGTAGTAGTAAAGCTCTACATAATACCTCCTAGTAGTAATAATTATCCCTATAATATGACAGTACATGAAATACCCCTGCTTAGTTCCTGCAGTTGAGCTAATGTCCCCATAATGTATGCCAGTATAAAATACCCCTATATAGTGCCCCAGTAAATTCCCTCATAGTGCTCCTCCCCCCTTCCCAATAGTGTCCCCCATAATATGCCAGTAAAAAATGCCCCTTCTTAGTGCCCCCACTAGATGCCCCTAAAGTGCTCCTCTCCCCCATAATGTGCCAGTAAAAAATGCCCCTTCTTAGTGCCACCATATGCCCCAATAGTGCTCCACTCCCCCATAGTGCCCCCAAATAACGCCTCATAGTGACGCTCCCCCTATAGTGCCTCCCATAATGTACAAGTAAAAAATGCCCCCTTAGTGCCACCAGATGCCATAGTGTTCCCCATAATGTGTCAATAAAAAAGGCCCCTTTAGAGCCCCCACTTCCCCATAGTGCCCCCAAATAATGCCCCTATAGTGACACCAGATGCCCCATAGTTCTGCTATCCCCTATAGTGCCCCCATAATGTGGCAATAATAAAAAAGCAATGTTCACTTAGAAAGAATAAACAGATGGCTCACTATGAGTAATCACGCTAGGTGCTCTGGACAAAAAGAGCCACCCCTTGCTCTTGTTAAAATGGATTAGTGAGTGAAATGGGACCGGCACTCAAAACACCCAGAGAAATGTGGATCCAAAATTATTTATTTAAGTACAATAAAATAAATCGAGTGTGTATATTGACATCGAAAATACAATTCTATCGATAGAATATCGACTATAAAAAATTGACTACAATGAATCGATCCAATAAAATCAAAAAAGTTTAAATACATACATAAAATACAAATAAAATACAATATCCTTAATCAATAGATACTCGATTTTTCTGGAGACCTAGGTATTTTTCTCAGTTGAAGTCCCAGTACAATAAACCCATATATATGGGTGAATCCCACTGGAAATAGTCAAAGCTGTGTCCCAGTGGAAGTAATCAAAGCTGTGTCCTCAAAGCTTTATATAAGGAACATAATTTTACCTTTTCAGGCCTGCATAATTGATGAATGCAACCAGCTTTCACAATTAAACGTATATTTTTAGTTACTCATAACCTTTGGCACTGATCGAGAGGTTCTTTGCATGGGAATTATTTCAGGTGGCGTCCCACCATTCACATCCCAGTCCAGCAGTGTTGGTTTCCCTCTGCAGCAGCTCTCAGGATCTCATCACAGAATATCACAGGACTTGATTCGTCTGTAGGTTTTTGTGAGTCAAACAGAAACTTTTCCTTGTGTAGTTGGTTTCAATACATGGCCATGTAGAAATCGCAGTCTAGTTCACGCACAGGTCCTCCGCCCAGACGCGTTTCGAGATAGCTTATCCCACTGAGGAAGAGATAAGCTATCTCGAAACGCGTCTGGACGGAGGACCTGTGCGTGAACTCGACTGCGATTTCTACATGGCCATGTATTGAAACCAACTACACAAGGAAAAGTTACTGTTTGACTCACGAAAACCTACTGAAGTAAAAAAAAAAAATGCGTTTTCAACAGAATTTGGCTCAGTGCAGGCTTAAAAAAACTGTGCACTGCTCCCACAAAACACATTGGATTGAGATTGCTGAGTTATAAGGCAGTTCTTCTTAGTATTTATCCCTGATCTGTCCCTGACAGCAGCAGCATCCTCTCCCTACACTAAGAATAGCAGTGTGACGTGCAGCGCTACGTGACTCAGCCTTATATAGAGGCTGGGTCACATGCTGCAGTTGGCCAATCACAGCCATGCCAATAGTAGGCATGGCTGTGATGGTTTCTAAGGGCACACAGTTAAACACTTGTTGATTGGCTGCTTTGCAGCCTTTCAAAAAGCGCCATAAAAATCGCCGAACACCGAACACGAACCCGAACTTTTACGTAAATGTTCGGGTTCAGGTCCAAAAAAAGCTAAAGTTCGGTACGAACCCAAACTTTACAGTTCGGGTTCGCTTAACTCTATTCATAATATGTTCCACAAGTCATTGTTGAAGAGATATGTCGAACCGGTTGAACCGTCCTCTTTGCCTCCCACTCCTGTCATGGTGGACGGCAATTTCGAATTTCAGATCACCAGGACAGTGGACTCCCAAGTTCTCCGTAGATCCCTTCAGCATCTCGTTCATTGGAATGGTTACGGACCAGAAGAGAGGATATGGGTTCCAACAGCTGACTTTAATGCTAGTCAGCTGGTGAAATCCTTTCACAGAGCTTAGTGGTCATTCCAACTCTCCTATTTAATCTGGCTTCAGCCATCATGCTATGCATTTGAAAGCTTCAGTTTGGTGTTGGAAGTGCTGGTGTGTGGTCCTCTTCTGAGTTTCTGCTTGTCCATTTACTTCAGAAGTTTAGTGTTACTTCCCTTTTATATTTTGTTGTTTCCCCTCTGTCTTTTGTTACTAGGCCTCAGGGAGACACTTGTTCTTTCTTATTGGAAGGAACAGGTTGTCTCAAGCCCTGACACTATTCCAGGGCAATTCAGCATTTCCAGGGTCATAGGTTCCAGTGTATGAACATTCCTACCCTCAAGGTCTGTTCATAAGGATAGGAGTCAGGGCTAGGATTAGAGTTTCTAAAGGTGGTGTCATTTTCCCTTTCCCTAGCTTTAAGGCCTAATTCCTTTTCCCTTCCCTCCTGTTGTCAGTGTGGTGCTCCCTCCCACATCACTAACGTGACAATTAATTGTCAATGGGGACAAAAGTGAACTGCAGTAAACAGAACGGAATGCTCCAAAATGCATTCCGTTCCATTTAGTTGCTTTTCCATACCAGAGAGCAAACCGCAACATGTAGTTTGCTTTCCGTCCTGGTGTGCGGAGCGAGACGGATCCTGCATAACCCCCAATGCAAGTCAATGGGGACGGATCCGTTTTCCCTGCCACAATCTGCCACAATAGAAAACGGATCCGTCCTCCATTGACTTTTTAATGGAGGTCATGACGGATCCGTCTTGGCTATGTTAAAAATATTACAAGCGGATCTGTTCATAACGGATGCAGATGGTTGTATTATCAGTCACGGAAGCGTTTTTGCTGAACCCTGCCGGATCCAGTAAAAACACTAGTGTGAAAGTAGCCTTAACTCTCCTTAACTTCCTGAGAAGTAAAAAAATGGCCAAAGGAGGAAAAAGGCGCTCATAAGGTGAGTAGGTTCAGAACAAGCTTCCAAATACAGGAAGAGTGGTACTGGTCACCTGTTGTTGTTGCACCTAATGTTCGGTGCAACTGTACTGGAGGCGAGTAGGAGTGGTTTAAGTGTTGCTGGTTGGTGCTGCCGGTTACGTCCGTGTTCACCTTTGGCGGGGGCCAGGCCGCTGTCCGGGTCAGTGTATGAAGTATATATCCACTGGACTCTGGGGTCGAGTGGAGGGTGGACCATAGGCGCAAAACACAACCAGAGTTTGTTTCAAACCAATAGGTTTTTAAAATTATTTTTGTTATCGTGACAACGCGTTTCGGGGTACTTTGGACCCCTTTTTCAAGTCTGTGAAAATGCTGCTGATGGAAATTGCGCTGCTCCCAGCTTCTGGCACATGCCGCACGTGCCAGAAGCTGGGAGCAGCGCAATTTCCATCAGCAGCATTTTCACAGACTTGAAAAAGGGGTCCACAGTACCCCGAAACGCGTTGTCACGATAACAAAAATAATAAAAAAAAACTATTGGTTTGAAACAAACTCTGGTTGTGTTTTGCGCCTATGGTCCACCCTCCACTCGACCCCAGAGTCCAGTGGATACATACTTCCTAACTTCCTGAGAGTACAGGTTAGGAGCTCTCAAGGACTTCTTATGGCATCATCACAGGTCCTTAACCACCTCTCAGTTCAGTAACAACACTGAATACATCAAAAGTAGCACTTATGTAAGTGTACTGTTTTGGGGTGCTGTGGGACCTTTTTCTACATGTTTTTTATGGTTTATTGTGTGTATTAGGTTTGTGTAAGGGTTGTTTTGGTGGACAAGATTAGTTCTTAGAGGAATTTGAAGGCGGGGCTAGATTGTCTCAGAAGCCCATCTATTCTACGTACAACAGCCTCACTGCTTCTATACTGTCACGCTGGAAGTGAGGTGAGAAATGTAACCCCTCCCGACATCTGCCATACATGTATAACGAATGTCGGATCTTTAAAGATGGTGCCCACTCAGCTAAGGCTACTTTCACACTAGCGTTCGGAGCAGATCCGTCTGATGTTTCATCAGACGGATCCGCTCCGATAATGCAGACGTTCGCATCCGTTCAGAACGGATGCGTCTGCATTAAAACTTAGAAAATTTTCTAAGTGTGAAAGTAGCCTGAGCGGATCCGTTCAGACTTTACATTGAAAGTCAATGGGGAACGGATCCGCTTGAAGATTGAGCCATATTGTGTCATCTTCAAGCGGATCCGTCCTCATTGACTTCCATTATAAGTCTGGACGGATCCGCTCGCCTCCCCACGGCCAGGCGGACACCCGAACGCTGCAAGCAGCGTTCAGGTGTCCGCTCACTGAGCGGAGCAGAGGCTGAACGCTGGCAGGCGGATGCATTCTCAGCGGATCCGCCTCCACTGAGAATGCATTGGGGCCAGACGGATGCGTTCGGGGCCGCTCGTGAGCCCCTTCAAACGGTGCGCACGAGCGGACACCCGAACGCTAGTGTGAAAGTAGCCTAAGATGGTGCTGTAGGCCTGATGTGTTACACAACTTCTTAGTGGCAGAGTCTGTAATAGACAATAATGCTGATTTTAAAAAGTTTTAATGGTTTTAAAAAAATCTATAAAAAAAACCAAAAGTCTAAAATATTAAATCACCCCTTTTCCCATTTTACAAATAAAAATAAACAATAAAAAAATAAAGATAATTAATATTATTGTGTCCCAAAATGCCAGAACTATTAAAATATAAAAGGTTTTATCCTGTATGGTTAATGCTGTAACGGAATAAAATCTAAATGGCTGATTCGTTCCCCTAAAAATTTAACTAAAAGTGATAAAAAAGTCTTACACATCCCAAAATGGTATCATTGAAAAATACAGATTGCCCTGCAAAAAGATCAGCCCTTACACAGCTCCGTAGATGTAAATAAGAAAAGATATGGGGTCTGAATATGTTAAATAAAAAAATTAAATATATATTTTCTTAAAGTATTAAAACACAAGAAAAACTATAAAAATGTGGCAACGCTGTAATCATACTAAATCGCAAAATAAAGATAACATAATTTTTACTGCATAGGGAATGTGTGAAAACAAAACCCCAAAATCTATGGCAGAATCGTTTTTTTTTTTCCAGTTCTACCCCATTTTTTACAGCTTTCTACTAGGGTTGAGGGAACCCGAACTGTAAACATTTCAATAAAAGTTTGGGTTCTGGTTCGGTGTTCGGCGCTTTCTTGGTGCTTTTTGAAAGGCTGCAGAGCAGCCAATCAACAAGCGGCTAACTGTCTGACCTTAGAAGCCATCACAGCCATGCCTACTAATGGCATGGCTGTGATTGGCCAGTGTAGCATGTGACCCAGGCTCTATATAAGCTGGAGTCACGTAGCGCTGCACGTCACTCTGCTGTTCTTAGTGTAGGGAGATGATGCTGCTGGTGATTTCAGGGAGCGAATAGGACTGAATCTTTGCTCAAAATCTGAATCTAACTCAGCGATCTACATACATTGTGTTTTGTGGGTGTAGGGCACAAGTTTTTTTATCCTGCCCTGAGCCCAGTGATCGAAAAAAAATAACTTTAATAAGTCAGTTAGGTGGTCGGCGGCGGCGGCCATTTTATGCAAGCTCAGTGCACTAGCACTGCATCTGAGCTTTTGGGACATTGAAAATCCAAATTATTTTGGCAATTTACAACATCTGGTGCATTTGCAGGCAGTGTGCAATTTAAGCTAGAAATACAGCCATCATTTTCTGGGTTTTTAAAAACACACTTTTTGTGCCAAAAAACACTATTTTCCAGATCTGCAAATGTTAAATTCAAGTTTAATATATACAGCTTTCATATTCTGTTACCAAAAAAACACTTTTTGGCAATATACAACATCTGGATTAGTCAGTGTGCAATTTAAGCTAGAAATATAGCCATAATTTTCTGGGGTTTCAAAAACACACTTTTTGTGCCAAAAAACACTATTTTCCAGATCTGCAAGTGTTAAATTCAAGTTTAATATATACAGCTTTCATATTCTGTTACCAAAAAAACACTATTTTGGCAATATACAACATCTGGATTAGTCAGTGTCCAATTTAAGCTAGAAATACAGCCATCATTTTCTGGGATTTTAAAAACACACTTTCTTGCCACTATTTTCAGGCCTTGCAGCATCAGCACGTGTGAAATTACAGGGTTATATACTGCTGTCAAATTCAGTTATTAAACAAACACCTGTTTGGGCAAAAACAAAAATGTTGGCTGCCTTTGCTGCAGATGTCATTGTAAGATACCGCCTTTACATACTGTCTTTCTATTCAGTTATTTGAAATAAAGCCATTTTGGGCACAATTCTTTGATAGCGTCCTAGTGTGGATCAGGGCGTGTGAGATACACCCTTTAAATACAGGGGTTTGATTCAGGTATTTGAAATACAGCCATTTTGGGCAAACAAATCTTTAATTGAGGCCTACTGTGGGTCAGGCCGTGTGAGATTCACCCTTTAAATACAGGGGTTTGATTCAGGTATTTGAAATACAGTCATTTTGGGCAAAGAAATCTTTAATTGAGAACTACTGTGGGTCAGGCCATGTGAGATACACCCTTTACATACTGTCATTCTATTCTACTATTAATTAAACACCCATTTAGGGCAAGATCCTAAATTCAAGAAATATGAGGAGAGCGTCAAATAAGGGACGTGGCCCAGGTCGTGGTGCTGCTGGTAGAGCTCCTGTTGCAGGGAGAGGACGTGGTCGATCAAGGTCATGCGAGTGACCTATGTAGTTTGGAGGAAGAGGCGGTGGTCGCACAGAGCCACCAGCACAGCAGAAGAGGGAGCAGGGTGCAAAAGCGGAGCGGCCGTCCTCTAGACAGTACGCCTGCTACTGCCCACCGCAGCAAGGGACCGAGCACAGCAAAGCCAGCTCCAAGGAGTTCCCTGGCGTGGCAGTTCCTCAATGTGCTGACGACAAGACACGAGTGGTTTGCATGCTGTGCAATCAGAGCCTGAAGCGAGGCATAAGGCTCTCAACCTGAGCACAACCTGCATGACCAGGCATTTAAGTGCAAAGCACGAGCTGCAGTGGAGTAGACACCTCGAAAACCAAGAAAGGTCTCTGGCTCCTCCTGCTTCCTATTGTGCTGCAGTCTCGGCCTCTTCATCCACCTCTGGAGTGACAGTGCCACTTGCCACCCTGCAAACAGAGGATCTGCCAGAAACACCAACACCTGGGTCACCAAGCATCTCCACAATGTCCCACGGAAGCGTTCAGCTCTCCATATCCCAAACGCTGGAGAGGAAGAGGAAGTACCCCCCTACCCACCCACGATCCCTAGCCCTGAATGCCAGCTAGGGAGATGGATAGTTTTTAAGGCCTTATGGCGGAGGCTGCCCACAGTACGTCGTGCACAGCCGCCACTACTTTTCCAGGAGAGCCATCCCTTCACTGCACAACCAAGTAGGGGACAAAATCAGGTGTGCACTGCGCAATGCCATTTAGGGCAAGGTGCACCTGACTACGGATACGTGGACCAATAAGCACGGTCAGGGCCGTTATAGCTCCATAACAGCACACTGGGTAAATGCAGTGGTGGCTGGGCCTGAGGCGGATAGCAGTTTGGTGCATGTCCTTCCACCACAAGGATTGCAGGGCGCTTCAGTTTGCCTCCTGTTGCTTCCTCCTCCTACTCTGCTTCCTCAGCGTCTACCAGCTCCTCATCCGGTCAGCATAACACCTTCACCACCAACTTCAGCACAGCCAGGGGTAAACGACAGCAGGCAGTTTTAAAACGTATATGTTTTGTGGGACAAACCCCACACCGTGTAGGAGCTGTGGACGGGCCTTGAACAACAGACCGATGAGTGGTTTGTGCCAGTCAGCCTCAAGCCCGGCCTGGTGGTGTGCGATAATGGGCGAAATCTCGTAGCAGCTCTGGGACTAGCCGGTTTGACGCACATCCCTTGCCTGGCGCATGTGCTGAATTTGGTGGTGCAGAGATTCCTTAAAAATTAACCTGATATGTCAGAGCTGCTGCATAAAGTGCGGGCCGTCTGTGCGCGCTTTCGGCGTTCTCACCCTGTTGCTGCTCGCCTGTTAGCGCTGCAGCGTAACTTCGGCCTTCCCGCTCACCGCCTCATATGCGACGTGCCCACAAGGTGGAACTCCACCTTCCACATGCTGGCCAGACTGTGCGAGCAGCAGCAGGCGATAGTGGAGTTTCAGATGCAGCACGCACGGGTGAGTCGCTCGGCGGAACAGCACCACTTCACCACTAATGACTGGGCCTCCATGCGAGACCTGTGTTCCTTCTATGCCTCCTTGAAAAAACGCTCCTGGCGATGATGGAAGAGGATGTGGCACAGGAGGAAGAGGAGGAAGAGGGATAATTACGTAGGGTTTCCGGCCAGTCATTCACAAGTGGCTCCGAGGGTGGGTTCCTGGACCCACAAACGCCAGGTACACAATTGTCCAGCCAGGGCACAGTTCTGGAGGATGACGAGGTGGAGGATGAGGAGATGGAGGAGGAGGAACCATGTTCACAGCAGGGTGGCACCCAGACCAGCTCATGGCCATCACTGGTGCGTGGCTGGGGGGATACAGAGGACACAGACGATACACCTCCCACAGAGGACAGACTGTGTTGGCTACCTCGTCCTCCTCCACCTCCGCTTTCACCTACACCGCTACGTCCTCCGCCTCCTCAAACTCCTACTCCGGATGGAACTCCGCCTCATAAATCAATTTTTTTTTTTATTTGCACGTATTTTATTTTATATCATTTCACTACTTTGTCAGTTACAAATTCACCAATTTTTGGGTGTATAGTACCACTGCTATACCTAGTAGACCGTTAAAAAAAAAATTCAAATTGTCAGTTACATTTTCTGGTAAATTCAATAATTTTTTCACCCCAGTAAGCAAAAAGCTGTATTTGTGGCCTAAATGTGACACTCACTTATGCACGTGTAATCCTAGATGTGCACTATATGAAACAGATGGTTTTTTTTTCACCCCAGTAAGCAAAAAGCTGTATTTGTGGCCTAAATGTGACACTCACTTATGCACCTATAATCCTAGATGTGCACTATATGAAACAGATGTGTTTTTCTTCACCCCAGTAAGCAAAAAGCTGTATTTCTGGCCTAAATGTGACACTCACTTATGCACGTCTAATCCTAGATGTGCACTATTTGAAAAAAAGTTTTTTTTAACCCCAGTGTCTCAAAGCAGTATTTCTGGACTTGCAGATATGCAGATATCCTGTGCTGGTGCACTATCGTTGCATAAAATGGCTGCCGATTATGTATTGATATTGACTAACTGAAAAAAAAAAGTTCGTTTTCAGTAGTAGTTGGCTCAGGGCAGGCTTAAAACAATTGTGCACTGCACCCACAAAACACATTTGCTGTAGATCACTGAGTAAAGAAGCAGTTTTCCCTGTCTGTGCTTTCGCCCTGTACCTGCCCTGTCTGTGTGTTTCAGCACTTCACTTTCAGTTCTGTTCATACTTAAGTTAACCCTGTCCATCTGCCTTGTTCATGTTCCTATCAAGTATCCAGTCTGCCTGCCCTGTCTGTGTATTCACTACCACCCAGCCTTCCAGTTTATCCTGTGTCTCCATTCATCTACACTGCCTCTGAGCAGTCCGGATGTAATAACCTGCATTTAAGACTTAGTGACTGTTCAGACTGCTCCTGCAGATGGCCTGCAGTTCTGGTGCATTTTTTTTAATGCATTTTAAGATGCTAGCTCTTGAGTTTCTGACCCCAGTGGGTCAGCTGCCAACTACACTGGGACTGTCACAGGAGGTGACAGTCTGGTCGCTTCCCTGCAGCGAAGGTTAGATCCCTATACAGGGGCTAAAGGATAAATACCAGTGAAGCACTGGAATAACACTCTTAGGGATAGCCCAAAGCCAAACTGGTTAATTGGCACAGTTGGTACACACTCACTGATCTGTAACAACATGTTTTTGTTACATATTGCATCACACATATTGAGATATGGATATGTAATGGCAAAAGAAGTGTAAGAAAAGACACATCTGAATGATCTTAATGCATTTTGTACTGAAAAGAAAAATATTGTTCATTTCTTTATTTTTATTTTATATCAAGTTTGTAGAAAAATAAGTCTCAGCAGTATTTGCAGTAACTGTTAAAAGAAACCCCTTCTCCTCCCCTGTGATGTATTAAGAGTGCCTACATACAGGCAGTAAAATACATTTAAAGAATAAGCAATATTGCAGTGTTTTCCACCATGGATCCATTGTTGGCATTGTTTGGGGTGTTCTGTATTGTTGTAATAAAAATTCAGCATTATAAACCATTTTCAGGACAATAATGTTCAGTGAAGACTTCCACAGAGCAGCTTCAGGTCTAAGAATAGCTTTTGAAAGTTATTTCATCAGACGTGGAATGCTTGAATGTACACTTGACATTTAAAAAGAAAAAAATACAAAAGATACTTTGATCTCTGCTGATCCATAATCGCAGCCACTATGAATGGGCAGGACTGTCACCAAGTTGGTGGTTCCTTCAAAAAATGAAAACTTGTCAGGATGAGAGGATGGAAACTGCTCTTTTAACCACCTCAGCCCCCAGTGTTTAAACACCCTGAAAGACCAGGCCACTTTTTACACTTCTGACCTACACTACTTTCACCGTTTATTGCTCGGTCATGCAACTTACCACCCAAATGAATTTTACCTCCTTTTCTTCTCACTAATAGAGCTTTCATTTGGTGGTATTTCATTGCTGCTGACATTTTTACTTTTTTTGTTATTAATCAAAATTTAACGATTTTTTTTGCAAAAAAATGAAATTTTTCACTTTCAGTTGTAAAATTTTGCAAAAAAAACGACATCCATATATAAATTTTGCTCTAAATTTATTGTTCTACATGTCTTTGATAAAAAAAAAAAATGTTTGGGTAAAAAAAAAATGGTTTGGGTAAAAGTTATAGCGTTTACAAACTATGGTACAAAAATGCGAATTTCCGCTTTTTGAAGCAGCTCTGACTTTCTGAGCACCTGTCATGTTTCCTGAGGTTCTACAATGCCCAGACAGTACAAACACCCCACAAATGACCCCATTTCTGAAAGTAGACACCCTAAGGTATTCACTGATGGGCATAGTGAGTTCATAGAACTTTTTATTTTTTGTCACAAGTTAGCGGAAAATGATGATTTTTTTTAAATTTTTTTTTTTCATACAAAGTCTCATATTCCACTAACTTGTGACAAAAAATAAAAACTTCCATGAACTCACTATGCCCATCAGCGAATACCTTGGGGTGTCTTCTTTCCAAAATGGGGTCACTTGTGGGGTAGTTATACTGCCCTGGCATTCTAGGGGCCCAAATGTGTGGTAAGGAGTTTGAAATCAAATTCTGTAAAAAATGACCAGTGAAATCCGAAAGGTGCTCTTTGGAATATGGGCCCCTTTGCCCACCTAGGCTGCAAAAAAGTGTCACACATCTGGTATCCCCGTACTCAGGAGAAGTTGGGGAATGTGTTTTGGGGTGTCATTTTACATATACCCATGCTGGGTGAGATAAATATCTTGGTCAAATGCCAACTTTGTATAAAAAAATGGGAAAAGTTGTCTTTTGCCAAAATATTTCTCTCACCCAACATGGGTATATGTAAAATGACACCCCAAAACACATTCCCCAACTTCTCCTGAATACGGAGATACCAGATGTGTGACACTTTTTTGCAGCCTAGGTGGGCAAAGGGGCCCATATTCCAAAGAGCACCTTTCGGATTTCACTGGTCATTTTTTACAGAATTTGATTTCAAACTCCTTACCACACATTTGGGCCCCTAGAATGCCAGGGAAGTATAACTACCCCACAAGTGACCCCATTTTGGAAAGAAGACACCCCAATGTATTCGCTGATGGGCATAGTGAGTTCATGGAAGTTTTTATTTTTTGTCACAAGTTAGTGGAATATGAGACTTTGTAATAAAAAAAAAAAAATCATCATTTTCCACTAACTTGTGACAAAAAATAAAAAAATCTAGGAACTCGCCATGCCCCTCATAGAATACCTTGGGGTGTCTTCTTTCCAAAATGGGGTCACTTGTGCAGTAGTTATACTGCCCTGGCATTCTAGGGGCCCAAATGTGTGGTAAGGAGTTTGAAATCAAATTCTGTAAAAAATGACCAGTGAAATCCGAAAGGTGCTCTTTGGAATATGGGCCCCTTTGCCCACCTAGGCTGCAAAAAAGTGTCACACATCTGGTATCTCCGTATTCAGGAGAAGTTGGGGAATGTGTTTTGGGGTGTCATTTTACATATACCCATGCTGGGTGAGAGAAATATCTTGGCAAAAGACAACTTTTCCCATTTTTTTATACAAAGTTGGCATTTGACCAAGATATTTATCTCACCCAGCATGGGTATATGTAAAATGACACCCCAAAACACATTCCCCAACTTCTCCTGAATACGGAGATACCAGATGTGTGACACTTTTTTGCAGCCTAGGTGGGCAAAGGGGCCCATATTCCAAAGAGCACCTTTCGGATTTCACTGGTCATTTTTTACAGAATTTGATTTCAAACTCCTTACCACACATTTGGGCCCCTAGAATGCCAGGGCAGTATAACTACCCCACAAGTGACCCCATTTTGGAAAGAAGACACCCCAAGGTATTCGCTGATGGGCATAGTGAGTTCATGAAAGTTTTTATTTTTTGTCACAAGTTAGTGGAATATGAGACTTTGTAAGGAAAAAAAAAAAAAAATCATAATTTTCCACTAACTTGTGACAAAAAATAAAATATTCTAGGAACTTGCCATGCCCCTCACGGAGTACCCTGGGGTGTCTTCTTTCCAAAATAGGGTCACTTGTGAGGTAGTTATACTGCCCTGGCATTTTCCAGGGGCCCTAATGTGTTGTAAGTAGGTAAATGACCTGTGAAATCCGAAAGGTGCTCTTTGGAATGTGGGCCCCTTTGCCCACCTAGGCTGCAAAAAAGTGTCACACATCTGGTATCGCCGTATTCAGGAGAAGTTGGGAAATGTGTTTTGGGGTGTCATTTTACATATACCCCTGCTGGGTGAGATAAATATCTTGGTCAAATGCCAACTTTGTATAAAAAAATGGGAAAAGTTGTCTTTTGCCAAGATATTTCTCTCACCCAGCATGGGTATATGTAAAATGACACCCCAAAACACATTCCCCAACTTCTCCTGAGTACGGCGATACCAGATGTGTGACACTTTTTTGCAGCCTAGATGCGCAAAGGGGCCCACATTCCTTTTATGAGGGCATTTTTAGACATTTGGATCCCAGACTTCTTCTCACGCTTTAGGGCCCCTAGAATGCCAGGGCAGTATAAATACCCCACATGTGACCCCATTTTGGAAAGAAGACACCCCAAGGTATTCAATGAGGGGCATGGCGAGTTCATAGAATTTATTTTTTTTTGGCACAAGTTAGCGGAAATTGATTTTATTTTATTTTTTCTCACAAAGTCTCCCTTTCCGCTAACTTGGGACAAAAATTTCAATCTTTCATGGACTCAATATGCCCCTCCCGGAATACCTTGGGGTGTCTTCTTTCCGAAATGGGGTCACATGTGGGGTATTTATACTGCCCTGGCATTCTAGGGGCCCTAAAGCGTGAGAAGAAGTCTGGAATATAAATGTCTAAAAATTTTTACGCATTTGGATTCCGTGAGGGGTATGGTGAGTTCATGTGAGATTTTATTTTTTGACACAAGTTAGTGGAATATGAGACTTTGTAAGAAAAAAATAATAATTTCCGCTAACTTGGGCCAAAAAAATGTCTGAATGGAGCCTTACAGGGGGGTGATCAATGACAGGAGGGTGATCAATGACAGGGGGGTGATCAATGACAGGGGGGTGATCAATGACAGGGGGGTGATCAGGGAGTCTATATGGGGTGATCACCCCCCTGTCATTGATCACCCCCCTATAAGGCTCCATTCAGATGTCCGTATGTGTTTTGCGGATCCGATCCATGTATCCGTGGATCCGTAAAAATCATACGGACATCTGAATGCAGCCTGACAGGGGGGGTGATCAATGACAGGGGGGGTGATCATGGAGTCTATATGGGGTGATCACCACAGTCATTGATCACGCCCCTGTAAGGCTCCATTCAGATGTCCGTATGCGTTTTGCGGATCCGATCCATCTATCAGTGGATCCGTAAAAATCATGCGGATATCTGAATGGAGCTTTAGAGGGGTGTGATCAATGACAGGGGGGTAATCAATGACAGGGGGGTGATCAGGGAGTCTATATGGGGTGATCACCTGTCACGAGGGAGTCGAGGACCACGCCTGACTCCGTTATACCCGGGGTCAGGAAGTCGCAGCGGTTGGCTGCACGCTCTATTTAAGATAGGGCTGTTTTCCTTATGGTAGCTTTCTGGGTTTGCTTAGCAAACCCTTTTGGCTCACTCAGGGATCCGTAGCTCCTTCTCCTCAGCTGTTCCTTGTCCAGCACTCCCAGACCTCCTTATATTTCTCTCTCACACTTCTCTGGTTGCCAGAGATAGAGCTTCCTGCCTGGACATCTATTCTGACCTTCTGGAGCTGTGTTGCTGCGTTCGCTGGTAGTTGGTCCAGTACGCTACCCTCCAGATCCCTGTTGGACCTTTTTGGTTTATTGTGGTCGCCCACCTGGGTGTATGTGTTTGTATGTTTTGTCTGTCCTCTCCCTGGTGTTTCCCTCTTAGTGATAGTGGTGTGGACTAGCGATCCCACCGGCCTGTTCACTATCCAGGGCTCATATTAGGGAAAGCCAGGGTTTAGGCACGCGATCGCCGCACGGGTGAGGAACCCGTCTAGGGACGTCAGGGCAGTCCGGTGCCAGCCGCAAGGTGAGTTAGGGGTCACCACCTTTCCCTCTCCCTTGGGCAGGGCTTTCCCTGTTTTCCTCCCTGTGCGTGTCGTCGGTCATTACATCACCACAGTCATTGATCACGCCCCTGTAAGGCTTTATTCAGACGTCCGTATGCGTTTTGCGGATCCGATCCATCTATCAGTGGATCCGTAAAAATCATGCGGACATCTGAATGGATCTTACAGGGGGGTAATCAATGACAGGAGGGTGATCAGGGAGTCTATATGGGGTGATCACCACAGTCATTGATCACGCCCCTGTAAGGCTCCATTCAGATGTCTGTATGCGTTTTGCGGATCCGATCCATCTATCAGTGGATCCGTAAAAATCATGCGGACATCTGAATGGAGCTTTACAGGGGTGTGATCAATGACAGGGGGGTAATCAATGACAGGGGGATGATCAGGGAGTCTATATGGGGTGATCACCACAGTCATTGATCACGCCCCTGTAAGGCTTTATTCAGACGTCCGTATGCGTTTTGCGGATCCGATCAGTCTATCAGTGGATCCGTAAAAATCATGCGGACATCTGAATGGATCTTACAGGGGGGTAATCAATGACAGGGGGGTGATCAGGGAGTCTATATGGGGTGATCACCACAGTCATTGATCACGCCCCTGTAAGGCTCCATTCAGATGTCCGTATGCGTTTTGCGGATCCGATCCATCTATCAATGGATCCGTAAAAATCATGCGGACATCTGAATGGAGCCTTACAGGGGTGTGATCAATGACAGGGGGGTAATCAATGACAGGGGGGTGATCAGGGAGTCTATATGGGGTGATCACCACAGTCATTGATCACGCCCCTGTGAGGCTTTATTCAGACGTCCGTATGCGTTTTGCGGATCCGATCCATCTATCAGTGGATCCGTAAAAATCATGCGGACATCTGAATGGATCTTACAGGGGGGTAATCAATGACAGGAGGGTGATCAGGGAGTCTATATGGGGTAATCACCACAGTCATTGATCACGCCCCTGTAAGGCTCCATTCAGATGTCCGTATGCGTTTTGCGGATCCGATCCATCTATCAGTGGATCCGTAAAAATCATGCGGACATCTGAATGGAGCTTTACAGGGGTGTGATCAATGACAGGGGGGTAATCAATGACAGGGGGGTGATCAGGGAGTCTATATGGGGTGATCACCACAGTCATTGATCACGCCCCTGTAAGGCTTTATTCAGACGTCCGTATGCATTTTGCGGATCCGATCAGTCTATCAGTGGATCCGTAAAAATCATGCGGACATCTGAATGGATCTTACAGGGGGGTAATCAATGACAGGGGGGTGATCAGGGAGTCTATATGGGGTGATCACCACAGTCATTGATCACGCCCCTGTAAGGCTCCATTCAGATGTCCGTATGCGTTTTGCGGATCCGATCCATCTATCAGTGGATCCGTAAAAATCATGCGGACATCTGAATGGAGCTTTACAGGGGCGTGATCAATGACAGGGGGGTAATCAATGACAGGGGGGTGATCAGGGAGTCTATATGGGGTGATCACCACAGTCATTGATCACGCCCCTGTAAGGCTTTATTCAGACGTCCGTATGCGTTTTGCGGATCCGATCCATCTATCAGTGGATCCGTAAAAATCATGCGGACATCTGAATGGATCTTACAGGGGGGTAATCAATGACAGGAGGGTGATCAGGGAGTCTATATGGGGTGATCACCACAGTCATTGATCACGCCCCTGTAAGGCTCCATTCAGATGTCCGTATGCGTTTTGCGGATCCGATCCATCTATCAGTGGATCCGTAAAAATCATGCGGACATCTGAATGGAGCTTTACAGGGGTGTGATCAATGACAGGGGGGTAATCAATGACAGGGGGGTGATCAGGGAGTCTATATGGGGTGATCACCACAGTCATTGATCACGCCCCTGTAAGGCTTTATTCAGACGTCCGTATGCGTTTTGCGGATCCGATCAGTCTATCAGTGGATCCGTAAAAATCATGCGGACATCTGAATGGATCTTACAGGGGGGTAATCAATGACAGGGGGGTGATCAGGGAGTCTATATGGGGTGATCACCACAGTCATTGATCACGCCCCTGTAAGGCTCCATTCAGATGTCCGTATGCGTTTTGCGGATCCGATCCATCTATCAGTGGATCTGTAAAAATCATGCGGACATCTGAATGGAGCTTTACAGGGGTGTGATCAATGACAAGGGGGTAATCAATGATAGGGGGGTGATCAGGGAGTCTATATGGGGTGATCACCACAGTCATTGATCACGCCCCTGTAAGGCTTTATTCAGACGTCCGTATGCGTTTTGCGGATCCGATCAGTCTATCAGTGGATCCGTAAAAATCATGCGGACATCTGAATGGATCTTACAGGGGGGTAATCAATGACAGGGGGGTGACCACGGAGTCTATATGGGGTGATCACCACAGTCATTGATCACTCCCCTGTAAGGCTCCATTCAGATGTCCGTATGCGTTTTGCGGATCCGATCCATCTATCAGTGGATCCGTAAAAATCATGCGGACATCTGAATGGAGCTTTACAGGGGTGTGATCAATGACAGGGGGGTAATCAATGACAGGGGGGTGATCAGGGAGTCTATATGGGGTGATCACCACAGTCATTGATCACTCCCCTGTAAGGCTTTATTCAGACGTCCGTATGCGTTTTGCGGATCCGATCAGTCTATCAGTGAATCCGTAAAAATCATGCGGACATCTGAATGGAGCTTTACAGGGGGGTGATCAATGACAGGGGGGTGATCAATGACAGGGGGGTGATCAGGGAGTCTATATGGGGTGATCAGGGGTGATCAGGGGCTAATAAGGGGTTAATAAGTGACGGGGGGGGGGGTGTAGTGTAGTGGTGCTTGGTGCTACTTTACTGAGCTACCTGTGTCCTCTGGTGGTCGATCCAAACAAAGGGGACCACCAGAGGACCAGGTAGCAGGTATATTAGACGCTGTTATCAAAACAGCGTCTAATATACCTGTTAGGGGTTAAAAAAATCACATCTCCAGCCTGCCAGCGAACGATCGCCGCTGGCAGGCTGGAGATCAACTCTCTTACCTTCCGTTCCTGTGAGCGCGCGCGCCTGTGTGCGCGCGTTCACAGGAAATCCCGGCTCATGCGAGATGACGCGTATATGCGTCGCTGAGCGCAGGGCTGCCACCTCCGGAACGCGAATCTGCGTTAGGCGGTCCAGGGGTGGTTAAAGGGCATCTGTCAGCAGATTTGTACCTATGACACTGACTGACCTGTTACATGTGTGCGTGGCAGCTGAAGGCATCTGTGTTGGTTCCATGTTCACATGTGCCCGCACTGCTGAAAAAAATTATGTTTTAATATATGTAAATGAGCCTCTAGGAGCAAGGGAAACGTTGCCGTTAAACCTAGAGGCTCTGCTCTCTCTGCAACTGCTGTGTTCTCTGCACTGTACTTCTGTGGGAAAATAGTCAGAGTAACTTGCAATCTACTTTAAATCCTTGCTCTTTTTAGGCTTAGATGTCCAGTGGACAGTCCTCATCAGTGATTGACAACCTTCCCTGAGAACCGAGACATGGGCTAGTAATGAGTGAATTTTTGGAAATTCTATACAGATTGGTCGAGCAAATAAATTCGACCTGATTCAAAAGTGTTCTAATTTCCCTGAAAAGTTGTGGATGACATCCTCGGATTGTGTGCAACTCATTTCAAGATTTTTAATGCCAAGCCAGCTTCAGTAATCTTAAATTGAAAGCAATATATATGACTATGGGTAAATACATTGACACCATCACTGCCATGGGTAACAAACAGCCTGTTTAATAACACATCGCTTTAGGAATATGTATGTTATAAAATTTTCAGTTTTTGGCAGCATACACATATACCACCTGAGGTCATGTGATCCTTCCGCATCTTTCCTGTCTTCTGACACCATTTGCTCAAGTCAAATCGCCAAAAATTCAGATTCAGATTTGACCTGCATTTTTGAATAATTCAGGTTCTATTTGATTTGTTTATAATCAATCCTATCATCTTTAACCACTTAAGGACCACAGGTTTATACCCCCCTAAAGACCAGGTCCTTTTTTACAAATCGGCACTCCACAAATTTAGCGGTTTATTGCTCGGTCATGCAACTTACCACTCAAATGAATTTTACCTCCTTTTCTTCTCACTAATAGACCTTTCATTTGGTGGTATTTCATTGCTGCTGACATTTTAACTTTTTTTGTTATTAATCGAAATTTAACATTTTTTTTGCAAAAAAATGACATTTTTCACTTTCAGTTGTAAAAGTTTGCAAAAAAAACGACATCCATATATAAATTTTGCTCTAAATTTATTGTTCTACATGTCTTTGATAAAAAAAAAATGTTTGGGTAAAAAAAAAAAATGGTTTGGGTAAAAGTTATAGCGTTTACAAACTATGGTACAAAAATGTGAATTTCCGCTTTTTGAAGCAGCTCTGACTTTCTGAGCACCTGTCATGTTTCCTGAGGTCCTACAATGCCCAGACAGTACAAACACCCCACAAATGACCCCATTTCGGAAAGTAGACACCCTAAGGTATTCGCTGATGGGCATAGTGAGTTCATAGAACTTTTTATTTTTTGTCACAAGTTAGCGGAAAATGATGATTTTTTTTTTGTTTTTTTTCTTACAAAGTCTCATATTCCACTAACTTGTGACAAAAAATAAAAACTTCCATGAACTCACTATGCCCATCAGCGAATACCTTGGGATGTCTTCTTTCCAAAATGGGGTCACTTGTGGGGTAGTTATACTGCCCTGGCATTCTAGGGGCCCAAATGTGTGGTAAGGAGTTTGAAATCCAATTCTGTAAAAAATGGCTGGTGAAATCCGAAAGGTGCTCTTTGGAATGTGGGCCCCTTTGCCCACCTAGGCTGCAAAAAAGTGTCACACATCTGGTATCTCCGTATTCAGGAGAAGTTGGGGAATGTGTTTTGGGGTGTCATTTTACATATACCCATGCTGGGTGAGAGAAATATCTTGGTCAAATGCCAACTTTGTATAAAAAAATGGTAAAAGTTGTCTTTTGCCAAGATATTTCTCTCACCCAGCATGGGTATATGTAAAATGACACCCCAAAACACATTCCCCAACTTCTCCTGAATACGGAGATACCAGATGTGTGACACTTTTTTGCAGCCTAGGTGGGCAAAGGGGCCCATATTCCAAAGAGCACCTTTCGGATTTCACTGGTCATTTTTTACAGAATTTGATTTCAAACTTCTTACCACACATTTGGGCCCCTAGAATGCCAGGGCAGTATAACTACCCCACAAGTGACCCCATTTTGGAAAGAAGACACCCCAAGGTATTCGCTGATGGGCATAGTGAGTTCATGGAAGTTTTTATTTTTTGTCACAAGTTAGTGGAATATGAGACTTTGTAAGAAAAAAAAATAAAAATAAATAAATCATCATATTCCACTAACTTGTGACAAAAAATAAAAAATTCTAGGAACTCGCCATGCCCCTCACGGAATACCTTGGGGTGTCTTCTTTCCAAAATGGGGTCACTTGTGGGGTAGTTATACTTCCCTGGCATTTTCCAGGGGCCCTAATGTGTGATAAGTAGGTAAATGACCTGTGAAATCCTAAAGGTGCTCTTTGGAATATGGGCCCCTTTGCCCACCTAGGCTGCAAAAAAGTGTCACACATGTGGTATTGCGTATTCAGGAGAAGTTGGGGAATGTGTTTTGGGGTGTCATTTTACATATACCCATGCTGGGTGAGAGAAATATCTTGGCAAAAGACAACTTTTCCCATTTTTTTTATACAAAGTTGGCATTTGGAAAATGCAAATGTGATCGCACACTACATCCAGCACTCTGCCCTCCATGCTGGATGAGACATTGGTTTATATTTTGGCCAAAGCATAGTAAGCCACTCACCGCGTCAAGGTCGTCTCATGAGTGGTCCCTAACTCTTGTTCCTACCTGTTCATGGGCCATGACAGCCACATAAAATCCAGGGAATGCAGGTCAGCATGCAAGCCAAGTACACTTTGCTTGTAACCCCGTCCGGTGCCATTACAGCTTTCATCGGATCCAGGGATGCAAGTACCAACATGCATGCTGAACCCACCATATACTTCTCCTGGAGCCAGATGGCTAATGGTAGGTTCTATACAAGCAGACTCAGTTTTATACTGACTTTAAAACCAGCCTCCAGGACAGACTAACTGGTCAGGTGTGCAATGACTCCAAGGACATCGCCACGCCTCCAATATATACTACAAAGAAAAAAATAGGGGGTTGGGTCAGCACAACCTGTATGTAGGTGCACATCACTATGGCGAAATACATATACAAACGGAAAATGCAAATGTGATCGCACACTACATCCAGCACTCTGCCCTCCATGCTGGATGAGACATTGGTTTATATTTTGGCCAAAGCATAGTAAGCCACTCACCGCGTCTAGCTCGTCTCATGAGTGGTCCCTAACTCTTGTTCCTACCTGTTCATGGGCCATGACAGCCACATAAAATCCAGGGAATGCAGGTCAGCATGCAAGCCAAGTACACTTTGCTTGTAACCCCGTCCGGTGCCATTACAGCTTTCATCGGATCCAGGGATGCAAGTACCAACATGCATGCTGAACCCACCATATACTTCTCCTGGAGCCAGATGGCTAATGGTAGGTTCCAGGAGAAGTATATGGTGGGTTCAGCATGCATGTTGGTACTTGCATCCCTGGATCCGATGAAAGCTGTAATGGCACCGGACGGGGTTACAAGCAAAGTGTACTTGGCGTGCACGCTGACCTGCATTCCCTGGATTTTATGTGGCTGTCATGGCCCATGAACAGGTAGGAACAAGAGTTAGGGACCACTCATGAGACGACCTTGACGCGGTGAGTGGCTTACTATGCTTTGGCCAAAATATAAACCAATGTCTCATCCAGCATGGAGGGCAGAGTGCTGGATGTAGTGTGCGATCACATTTGCATTTTCCGTTTGTATATGTATTTCGCCATAGTGATGTGCACCTACATACAGGTTGTGCTGACCCAACCCCCTATTTTTTTCTTTGTAGTATATATTGGAGGCGTGGCGATGTCCTTGGAGTCATTGCACACCTGACCAGTTAGTCTGTCCTGGAGGCTGGTTTTAAAGTCAGTATAAAACTGAGTCTGCTTGTATAGAACCTACCATTAGCCATCTGGCTCCAGGAGAAGTATATGGTGGGTTCAGCATGCATGTTGGTACTTGCATCCCTGGATCCGATGAAAGCTGTAATGGCACCGGACGGGGTTACAAGCAAAGTGTACTTGGCTTGCATGCTGACCTGCATTCCCTGGATTTTATGTGGCTGTCATGGCCCATGAACAGGTAGGAACAAGAGTTAGGGACCACTCATGAGACGACCTTGACGCGGTGAGTGGCTTACTATATTTGGCCAAAATATAAACCAATGTCTCATCCAGCATGGAGGGCAGAGTGCTGGATGTAGTGTGCGATCACATTTTCATTTTCCGTTTGTATATGTATTTCGCCATAGTGATGTGCACCTACATACAGGTTGTGCTGACCCAACCCCCTATTTTTTTCTTTAAAGTTGGCATTTGACCAAGATTTTTTTGGCACAAGTTAGCGGAAATTGATATTTTTTATTTTTTTCTCACAAAGTCTCCCTTTCCGCTAACTTGGGACAAAAATTTCAATCTTTCATGGACTCAATATGCCCCTCACGGAATACCTTGGGGTGTCTTCTTTCCGAAATGGGGTCACATGTGGGGTATTTATACTGCCCTGGCATTCTAGGGGCCCTAAAGCGTGAGAAGAAGTCTGGAATATAAATGTCTAAAAAAATTTACGCATTTGGATTCCGTGAGGGGTATGGTGAGTTCATGTGAGATTTAATTTTTTGACACAAGTTAGTGGAATATGAGACTTTGTAAGAAAAAAAAAAAATAATTCCGCTAACTTGGGCCAAAAAAATGTCTGAATGGAGCCTTACAGAGGGGTGATCAATGACAGGGGGGTGATCAATGACAGGGGGGTGATCAGAGAGTCTATATGGGGTGATCACCCCCCCTGGAAGGCTCCAGGGAGACGCCTGTATGTGTTTTGCGGATCCGATCCATGTATCCGTGGATCCGTAAAAATCATACGGACATCTGAATGCAGCCTGACAGGGGGGTGATCAATGACAGGGGGGGGTGATCAATGACAGGGGGGTGATCAGGGAGTCTATATGGGGTGATCACCCCCCCTGGAAGGCTCCAGGGAGACGCCTGTATGTGTTTTGCGGATCCGATCCATCTATCAGTGGATCCGTAAAAATCATGCGGACATCTGAATGGAGCTTTACAGGTGGTTGATCAATGACAGGGGTGTAATCAATGAAAGGGGGGTGATCAGGAAGTCTATATGGGGTGATCACCACAGTCATTGATCACGCCCCTGTAAGGCTCCATTCAGACGTCCGTATGCGTTTTGCGGATCCGATCCATCTATCAGTGGATCCGTAAAAATCATGCGGACATCTGAATGGAGCTTTACAGGGGGTTGATCAATGACAGAGGGGTAATCAATGACAGGGGGGTGATCAGGGAGTCTATA
Source organism: Bufo bufo (assembly GCF_905171765.1). NCBI lineage: Eukaryota > Metazoa > Chordata > Amphibia > Anura > Bufonidae > Bufo > Bufo bufo. The sequence continues at coordinate 366,333,312 of NC_053394.1, read as the reverse complement.
TGGGGTGATCACCACAGTCATTGATCACGCCCCTGTAAGGCTCCATTCAGACATCCGTATGCGTTTTGCGGATCCGATCCATCTATCAGTGGATCCGTAAAAATCATGCGGACATCTGAATGGAGCTTTACAGGGGGTTGATCAATGACAGGGGTGTAATCAATGACAGGGGGGTGATCAGGGAGTCTATATGGGGTGATCACCACAGTCATTGATCACGCCCCTGTAAGGCTCCATTCAGACGTCCGTATGCGTTTTGCGGATCCGATCCATCTATCAGTGGATCCGTAAAAATCATGCGGACATCTGAATGGAGCTTTACAGGGGGGTGATCAATGACAGGGGGGTAATCAATGACAGGGGGGTGATCAGGGAGTCTATATGGGGTGATCACCACAGTCATTGATCACGCCCCTGTAAGGCTCCATTCAGACGTCCGTATGCGTTTTGCGGATCCGAGCCATCTATCAGTGGATCCGTAAAAATCATGCGGACATCTGAATGGAGCTTTACAGGGGGGTGATCAATGACAGGGGGGTAATCAATGACAGGGGGGTGATCAGGGAGTCTATATGGGGTGATCAGGGGTGATCAAGGGTGAATAAGGGGTTAATAAGTGACGGGGGGGGGTGTAGTGTAGTGGTGCTTGGTGCAACAAATTACTGAGCTACCTGTGTCCTCTGGTGGTCGATCCAAACAAAGGGGACCACCAGAGGACCAGATAGCAGGTATATTAGACGCTGTTATCAAAACAGCGTCTAATATACCTGTTAGGGGTTAAAAAAATCACATCTCCAGCCTGCCAGCGAACGATCGCCGCTGGCAGGCTGGAGATCCACTCTCTTACCTTCCGTTCCTGTGAGCGCACGTTCACAGGAAATCTCGGCTCACGCGAGATGACGCCAATCGGCGTTAGTGTGACCTGGGAGCGCCGCAGAAATGACGCCTTTCGGCGTTAGCGTGGCGGGAAGTGGTTAATAGAGACAAATCACTGAGTAGGACCACCCACTGGACTCCTACAGCTAGAAAGAGCAGGGATTTAACTGAACCTTTTCCCACAAAGCAATATATAAGTTAGGACAGTTTCTCCTGCTGCAACCAGTAACCTATGCAGATTGGACGGCATGTTTAATGTGGCAGTTTCCCCTTAAAGGGATTGTGTTTGTGATCATACATACCTGGTCCCCGGGTTCCATCTCTATCACTCCCCTCTGGCTCTTCAACTCCCTGCTGCCCTGATATCAACATCCTGTTTATGAGGGATGCCGGGCTATTTGAACACTGCAGCCAATCACTGTTCACAGCAGACTCATGCCCCCCCTGTTGAAGAGCCAGCTGGGGAGCAACAGGGACCAAACTCGTCTGTGGGGACCAGGTAAATGTGATCATGCTGGGCGTGCGGTGATGTCATTACTGATGACGTCACTGCGCGCGCCCAACGTGATCAAGTGGCGACGTCATCAGGTCCTTTGGCAAGTTTTCTTCAATAAAGATGGGAGCCGACGGCCTCTTCGGAATCAAGTGTATGAGGTGAGTATAATTTTTTTTTTTACTTTCGGCCACCATTTTCGGCCACCATTTTAGGAAAAATTGATTCATTACCACAAAGTGCAAGAAAATTCTGCCTCACGGCGTATAAAAGTTTTCCTGAAATTCACATCAAAGTCCACTTTGGATACTTCGATTCACTCAACACTACTCATGGGTCTTTATTCAACAAAGGCCAAAGTGCAGTAACCCAGCATGGCCATTACACTTTGAACAGAGTTAGGCTACTTTCACACTAGCGTTCGGGTGTCCGCTCGTGCGCTCCGTTTGAAGGGGCTCACGAGCGGTCCCGAACGCATCCGTCTGGCCCTAATGCATTCTCAGTGGAGGCGGATCCACTGAGAATGCATCCGCCTGCCAGCGCTCAGCCTCCGCTCCGCTCAGTGAGCGGACACCTGAACACTGCTTGCAGCGTTCGGGTGTCCGCCTGGCCGTGCGGAGGCGAGCGGATCCGTCCAGACTTATAATGGAAGTCAATGAGGACGGATCCGCTTGAAGATGACACAATATGGCTCAATCTTCAAGCGGATCCGTTCCCCATTGACTTTCAATGTAAAGTCGGAACGGATCCGCTCAGACAACTTTCACACTTTCACACAATTTTCTAAGTTTTAATGCAGACGCATCCGTTCTGAACGGATGCGAACGTCTGCATTATGGGAGCGGATCCGTCTGATGAAACATCAGACGGATCCGCTCCGAACGCTAGTGTGAAAGTAGCCTTACGCTTCCAGCTCTATTCTCGGTGGTAGTTCCAGCTGCCAGTAACAGCTGATCAGTGGGAATTCTGGGAGTTAGACCCCCACCGAACTGATATTGATGACATCCTGAGGATAGATCATCAATATCGTTAGCCTGGAAAACCCCTTTAAATCTAAGTTGAGCCACAATATGTGTATCTGAGACATACAGTAAGAAGTTCTGGAACCAGAATGTTTTTCATACCTTGTCTGATAGTATACTTATGTAGAAATCTTTGATCTTGTTGGCCTGTTCTTAGATGAATAAAATATTTTCATTTCAACATCTTCATGGACCAATAAGTTCCCCAAGTTCCTGGGATGGCAATAAGACATGAAATATCAAAATCAGAAAAAAGTATCTCTAAGAAGAGGGCAATGTTCCCTGAGTATTCTAGACACCTAATTAGTCAAAAGACAATAGATGGACATGAAGAGAATGCATTTCCATGGATTCCACGTTTCTTGTCCTTTTGTTTATTCAGTTTATTTCTCTATCTGTCCTCTCTGCTTTCAAGTTATGATATTCAAAGAGTTTTTTTTTAGATAACTTCTATTTACAAACGTATTACACATGGTGGGAGCTCTGTCAGGGACCTTATATTCATCAACTAATATTCTCTTTACTCTCAAGAGTTGCCTGGATGGGAATAAGTCAAACTCTTAGAGTGATTGCTATCATATAAGAGAAGATAATTTCTATTAGTGGGTTTATCCAAACCTCATGTATGTACCATGATCAAAGTGTCCAAAAATTAAAGCAAGTAGAATCTCAATATAATTTACAATTGGAAAAAGATGGATATACAACCTTCTCTTAAAATCAGACATAAAATACAGTCAGATCCATAAACATGGGACATGGACACAATTCTAACATTTTTGGCTCTATACACCACAATGGATTTGAAATGAAACAAACAAGATGTTCTTTAACTGCAGACTGTCAGCTTTCATTTGAGGGTATTTACATCCAAATCAGGTGAACGGTGCAGGAATTACAACAGTTTGCATATGTGCCTCCCACTTGTTTATGGACCTGACTGTATTGATATCGGAGGGGGCTACATTTGACCCCATTGCAGTCCACACTTATTATACATAGAACCTGTCCTGAAAAAGAAAGTAGTTATAGTATCACCTTGAGCCTTATTGTCTCCATAAAGCTGCACCTACTGCCTCAGTACATTTGGAATGGACAGTATTTGTGTACAAATGGGATACATTGAAGGAAACTGAAACTACCTTTTGCTACCTTGAAGGTTTTCAATCGGTGTTATCTGTCTGGTATGATTTAGATTTACAGGCAAATCTCCTGCAAGTTCTCCCTAAGAAAATGGAAATTGAGGTGAACACCAATCCAGCTCCTGGCTACACTGGGCCTACCACCTATTACTTAAAGGGGTTGTCCGGGTTCAGAACTGAACCCGGACATATCCCAATCTCCCCCCACTCAGCCCCTCTGACATGAGCATTGGAGAATTTCATGCTTCAATGCTCTCCCTTGCCCTGTGCTGAATCGCGCAGGGCAAGGTTTTTTCTAGAGATCTGGTGAGGTACCGGACTCTCCATGGGTAAGTTAGGCGGAGGCTTCCATCTAGCACTGAGCCAGGTGACATCACCAGCACTAATGGGTGGGCTTTAGCGCTGCCCTAGCATGTATAATGGCCGGGGCAGCACCGGGCTCACTGCTGAGCGAAAGCAGTGTAAAATCTAAACAAAAAAGCCCTCGTCCTGCTCATATCATAGCTGCCTGAGTGAAAATGGAGATATGTCCAGGTTTAGCACTGACCCTGGACAACCCCTTTAAATCTTTGTGGATCTTTGTCAGCATATATAAAACAGGAGTTGTGGGATACGATTTCAAAAGGAAATCATGTAGCAAAAGCATGATCTATCAACTTAAAGGGGTTGTACAGGGCTTCCATATTAATGACCTATCCTCAGGATAAGTCATTAATATCTGATCAGAGGGGGTCTGACACCCCCCCTCCCCGATCAACTGTTTGAAGAGGAGGTGGTGCTCCATGCGAGCACCGCTTCTTCATTACACTATGCATCATCTTCCTGGCAGCGGCGGAATAGTGTAATTACAAGTACTTCCTCCATTCAAGTGAATGCACTTCTGAGATGGCAGGCAGTGTAATGAAGAGGAGGCGTTTTTGCATGGGGCACCGCCTCCTCTTCAAACACTTGATTGGCTGGGGTGCTGGGTGTCGTACCCCCACGGTTCTGCTATTGATGACCTATCCTAATGATAGGTCATCAATAGAGATTAGGGAAGCTCTTAAAAATACGATTTGGCAGCTTTGCTGAATTTCACTAAAAAATTTGCTTAATTGTCACAAAGAGCATTTCTTCCTAGGTAGCGGGCGCAATGACCGGGAATGGCGATGGCGAACGCCTCCCGTCATTAAACCCCTCAGATGCCGTGTTGATCATTGATCGCAGCATCTGATGTAAAAATGGAAGCCTTTCAGGGGTTAGAAAAATAAAAAATATTCACCTTTTCCGTTTGAGCGCGAAGAGGCCGCCGTGGCCATCTTTCTTGAAGATCCTGTGTGAATTCTTGCATGGTGCATGATCACGTCGTCAAGCACCGCACTAGATACGCTGTATCTTCAAGCAATATGGCTGCGGCTGCCTCTTCACGCTCAAATAGATGAGGTGAGTATGTTTTTTTAAAATGTTTACCGCCATTTCATGGAAATTTATTTGTTACTACAAAGAATGAGGAAATTCGGTTTCGCGGCCTGAAACTCGGATCGAAGTCCCCTTTGGATATTTTGATTCGCTCAACACTAATCAATATAAACCACCTGCACAACCCCTTTAATACGGAGCATCACAGCAAATTTGGGATTCCTGTCTACTAATTTGTAAACCTCAGTGACTTATCAATGCTGTTCAGTCTTGGCATGTACCTTTCATTATCCATGTCAACGATTACATGTTCTATTTTTTTTTGCGTTGCAGACGGATCACGGACCCATTCAAGTTGAATGGGTCTGGATTCGTCTACGGAATCCGCACGGATGTTGCCCGAGTATTAGGGGCCGCAAATTGCCGAGCAACGGCGGCGTGCATGAGCCCTTACTGAGGAGAACGTTGACTTTGATGACTACTTTATTATCTGGAAATGTACGTTTAAAAGAGATTTGTTGTACTGTAGCCGCTTACGCTGGATAACGTGATGTCCTAGAATTGCGTGCCATATTCTCCAGTGAGTGTTTTTCCCATTATTTTAAAATATGGATTGAAATGCGTTCTTGGAATTTATATTTCATAGTCAAACTCAACATCTTTGGAATATTTCTATGAGACTGCCAATATGAAGTCTAATATGATTAGAGGAGCTTTTGTTTCTGCTCCTTTCTCTTCCTTTTTCTCAATGCAATTATGTCAAGCAAAAGTGTCTGAGTTATAGGCTTCACTTTTTAAGGCTGTATTCCGTGAAACTCTCCATGTGTTTACCTTCACTTTTAGACTGTGTGTTCTCTGTGGTTCCTGGCAGCACCTTGAATTCCTGCCTGTCTCTTACTTTACAATGGAATGCTAAGCCACAGGATGTAGAACAGGGGATCACACAAGTATGAAAATGTCAGTAATCTCAAATAAAACGCACATCTTGAATAGGAATTAAGAAAGAATTGACGCCTTTCATTCTTGCTTTTTTTCTTCTCCCATTTCCTAAATTGGTAAAGCAAAATTTGTGGCCGCCAAAAGAGGTCGTTGTGGCTCTCTTGAAATATATTCTATACGTGAGGCTAGTTTATTATATCACATAATGGTATGATTATTAAGGGTACATTTGGATCTGTGGCAGCATGCCTGATCCAGTACAAATGCCGTCTGTCGGCTGGACAAAAATCGTTGCGTGCAATAGTTTTTGTCTGGCCGAAACTCTGCATTTATGCCCGAAAGTGGTTGGGTCAACACCGGACCCCATTATAGTCAGTAGAGATCTGGCAGTGAAATATAGAATCCGGCAATGCCTGATCCGGTGAATGTACCCTAAGAAATAAAAACGGTTAAAAAAATGCTGAAGATGGGGAAAATGGATATGGGTCACTTGTGCATCAATACTTTACCATCAGCAAATTAAGATGAATACTTAAAGCGGTTCTTCCATGATTAATATAAAAAATGAAAAACAGACATCATATAAGACATGACAACCTCTTTCTAACAAAGCTAGAACCAGCCCTGTACCTCACATGGATCCAGAGATCTCCCCAATCACTGCTCTTCTAGATTTATATCAAGCTGACAGCTCAAGGGGTGTGTCTTTTCTGCTGCAGCTCAGGGGGCGTGTCTCAGCTCTCCCTATCACAGCTCAGGAGGCTGCCGAACGATTAAACTGAGCATGTGCGGCATTCTCAGTGAAGTGGACAGAGAAATAAGAAAAAGAACAAACAGCAGGTGACTATACAGATACATTTTATTGAATAGCTCAGTGGCTATATAACATTTTTTAAATTACAAAAGGATTCAGATCCAGGTGCTGGTTTAAAAACTGTAGAGCATTGTTCATGGGACAACCCCTTTAAAGGGGTTTTCCAGGATTTTACTACTGATAGCCTATCCTCAGGATGGACCATCAATATCTGATTGCTCGGTGATGATCTCACACCCACACCAATCATCTGCTTCTGAGAGGCTGCGGCACAAGACAATGGAACTAGAACTACAAAGCTCCATCCTTTGTGTAGTGGACAGAGCTGGTTATTGCACCTTTGAAGTGAATGGAAGCAGAGCTGCAGTTATCAACTCCTCCTACTACACCGTGGATGGAGCTGTGTAATTTCTGAGCCAGAGATACTCTGAAACAGCTGATCTGTGGAGGTGCAGAGTGTTGACCAATCAGATATTGATAGCCTATCTTGAGGACAGGCCATCAATATTAAAATCCTGGAGTACCCCAGAGGTTCTTCACTATAGACAATCCTTTCTTACTGGAATGTTCTCTTGACAATAAGCTGATCATAAAGTTTCCCGATTACTGAGGGTCCCAGCAATCAGCACTAATCTGTTTGGAAACCTGTCAGTAGGTGTTTAAATTTCCCTGATAGTGCCACCACAGGAAAAAGAAAGCATTACACAGTACACTAGTAATAAGCGAGTACCAAGGTGTTTGGGTGTTCGGTCCGATCACATCGCAATATTCGTGCGCTCGGCCGAGCACCCGAGCATAATGGAAGTCAATGGGAGACAACCAGGCACCCCCTACTCGGATGAGGGGAGGGTGCCTGGACCATAGGAAAAGGTCTGAAAGTGATGGAAACACCTCTGAAATCGATCAGGAACAGCAGGGGGACCATGTCTGGATGCATCTTGGACACCAATGTCGCTGCTGGGAACCATGTTGTCCAAGTTGTACGCCACTTTAACAGACTCAGAAAAAAACAGACAAAACCCCGCACCCACAAAAAGAAAATCCTTTTTAGAGGAAAAATTGTTAGGAAACATTCTTTCCTGTAGATTCAATTGTATATACAGTGTAAGTGCTGCCAAACATTACAAGGAAGAACAGATACAGCCTGTATATCACATAAAGAAGGGCTTCATTCCCATGGTGCTACAATTGTTCAGGTAGTGGGACTCCTACACTCATAAAGCCTATACACTAAGTGAAAGGGCTGCCACAAATTACAAGGAACTGGCACTACAATACACAGCCTTTAAAAATGATCATTGATGGCCTGCTGGTGACCCTCAAAAACATTAGGAGCAAGGGCCTGCTGATCTAAACACCTAAGAAGTTAATTGACCCGGTCAGCACAGGCTACCAAGAAAGAATTACCAATTTCTAATCGTAATGTTCCTTTGGGTTCTAGAGAACGTCACAAGGGTCTAATATCTCCTGAAAAAGCATCTGCAAAGAAGAGAGGAGAAAATGGAGTCAAGCCTGACATATTTAAAAAAAAAAACATTGAAATATTTACCCCTGTGCCAGATTGAAAGATTCACCAGTGAAGGAAACCAAATTAGGTTTCCTTCCAAGTCTGAAACATAGAAAATAATATACCATGTCAGATGACCCCCCAGAAAATTGTAGGTGAGGGCCTGCAGGTGAGCTCACCCTCCCAGAGGGACATGAGGATATCTTATGCACTGATCCCCAAACTCTTAAGCCTCCAAAGTCAGAAGATGACGGGGGGGATGCCAATTAGTGTTTCACTTGGTGGATGATGGGGATGAGACACAGTTGTCAATAAGTAGGGTCTTGTTAGGTCAAAACAAGTCAGGAGGATGACCAGAGTGAGGAAGTGGATTTGGAGATGGGGGACGATGACATCACTGACCCAACCTGGCAATGTGGAAAGCCAAGCGAGGACAGCAGTACAGAGGGGGAAGGATCCACAGCACCGCAACAGGCTGGAAGAGGCTGTGAGGTTGCAAAAGGGAGAAGGTGGGCCACAATAAACAGGCCTGCAACTCTTCCCTCTTGTGCAAATCTCCCTTGACAAGGGGTAGGTGTTACGCAGTCTGGGACTTTATTGAGAAAGGTGGGGACAATAAAAGAATTGGAATTTGCTAACTGTAACTATGCTATCCCTAAATAAGAACTCAACATTTCATAAATATCAATAACCATAACATATTTTACATGCTATTAATAAACTAACTAAAAACATAACAATAAACACTCAAACACAGGAACATAATGGGGGAAGACTGTACACTGGAGGCTAAATGAGTAGGGGTGGGAACAGTCAATCCCACCAGCATGATCCGCCACATGGCATCACAGCACCCTAATCGGTGGGTTGAACCCCTGGGTCCACAATTAGTGTCTGTGGGTCACACCACTGCCTCCTCTTCCTCCCCTGTGTTACGTGCTGGCCAATCCTCTCTCCTAGACGCAGGCCTGGATGACTTCCGCCCTGCAGCTGGGCCTTCGCAAGCACCATCTGCTAGCACAACCTTTCTGTGTCCAAGCACAGTGTACAGATGTCCCCAGGCCTTTGATCGTAAGCGCCAATACCCCGCCACCCACCCACAGGCTATAGCACTAAATGCGCACCTTTCAAAATTTGTAGGCATGGAAATGTTACTATCTAGGCCTGTGGACACTGATGCTTTCCTCAGCCTCATGGCGGCGGCCATCCTTCGTTACTCAGTCCCCAGCCGCCGCTATTTTTCACGGTGTGCCGTCCCCGCATTACACCAGCAATTGTGTGTGTGTCCCGTAACATCACCCGTGCCCTGACCAACGCAGTTATTGGGAAGGTCCACTTAACGACAGACATATGGACAGGTGTTTTTGGCCAGGGATGCTACATTTCCATTACGGCACACTGGGTGAACCTTGTGTAGGCTATTAGCGAGTCGGATCACAGGTGCCACCGACACCAAGGATTGAAAGGGCACTACTTCCATCAGGATTTCTGCCACCACCTACATTAGTGGCAGCAACCCCCCCCCCCCCCCCCCCCATATTCTCTTCCGCCTCCACCTCCTCCTCCACTGCAAACTCTGAATTCTCATGGGGAAGCGGCAACAGGCCTTGCTGAAATTAATTTGCTTGGGTGACAAAAAGCACACCGCCGCAGAGCTGGGGCAGGGTATAAGGGACCAGGTTGGCTTATTAGGAACACCTGTTCTATTTCTCATTAATGCAATTATCTAGTCAACCAATCACATGGCAGTTGCTTCGATGCATTTAGGGGTGTGGTCCTGGTCAAGACAATCTCCTGTACTCCAAACTGAATGTCAGAATGGGGAAGAAAGGTGATTTAAGCAATTTTGAACGTGGCATGGTTGTTGGTGCCAGACGGGCCGGTCTGAGTATTTCACAATCTGCTCAGTTACTGGGATTTTCACGCACAACCATTTCTAGGGTTTACAAAGAATGGTGTGAAAAGGAAAAAACATCCAGTATGCGGCAGTCTTGTGGGCAAAAATGCCTTGTGGATGCTAGAGGTCAGAGGAGAATGGGCCGACTGATTCAAGCTGATAGAAGAGCAACGTTGACTGAAATAACCACTCGTTACAACCGAGGTATGCAGCAAAGCATTTGTGAAGCCACAACATGCACAACCTTGAGGCGGATGGGCTACAACAGCAGAAGACCCCACCGGGTACCACTCATCTCCACTACAAATAGGAAAAAGAGGCTACAATTTGCACGAGCTCACCAAAATTGGAATGTTGAAGACTGGAAAAATGTTGCCTGGTCTGATGAGTCTCGATTTCTGTTGAGACATTAAAATGGTAGAGTCCGAATTTGGCGTAAACAGAATGAGAACATGTATCCATCATTCCTTGTTACCACTGTGCAGGCTGGTGGTGGGGGTGTAATGGTGTGGGGGATGTTTTCTGGGCACACTTTAGGCCCCTTAGTGCCAATTGGGCATCGTTAAAATGCCACGGGCTACCTGAGCATTGTTTCTGACCATGTCCATCCCTTCATGACCACCATATACCCATCCTCTGATGGCTACTTCCAGCAGGATAATGCACCATGTCTCAAAGCTCAAATCATTTCAAATTGGTTTCTTGAACATGACAATGAGTTCACTGTACTAAAATGGCCCCCACAGTCACCAGATCTCAACCCAATAGAGCATCTTTGGGATGTGGTGGAACGGGAGCTTCGTGCCCTGGATGTGCATCCCTCAAATCTCCAACTGCAAGATACTATCCTATCAATATGGGCGAACATTTCTAAAGAATGCTATCAGCACCTTGTTGAATCAATGCCACGTAGAATTAAGGCAGTTCTGAAGGCAAAAGGGGGTCCAACACCGTATTAGTATGGTGTTCCTAATAATTCTTTAGGTGAGTGTATGTACCATGCACAACAAACATCCCAAACTTATACATTAATATAACTAAAAACCTAACAAACAAGATTGGAGTTAAACCAATGGCATGAACCTTTTAAGAACTCATAAATAACCAAATAACTATAACATATTTTATTTTACAGCCTAGTCTGAAAATCAAACTCAAATAATAACAATAAAAACATGAAACCCTGGAACATAACAGGCCCAGCCCTCAGCGAATCAGGGCCACCACAGGGGCAGAAAACAACCTCTGCCCAGTGAAGAAGGTAAAATTGTACATGGGGCAAATGCTGATATGGCCATGTGGATCCCACCTTAGTGTCCGGGATCCGGCCATACCATGCCTAGGCCACATGTTCTCAATTTTCTCCCAACCACCTCCATTTTGCCTGAGCTACTAGTGAAGGTGCGCTGTGTGTGTGCCTATTTCCAAAAGTCATCTACAGCTGCCGTTGGTTTGGCAATGCTGCTGCAGCGCTTGCATTTGCCAGCTAACAGACTATTGTGCGACCTGAGCACGATCTGGAACTCTACGTTCTACATGTGGTCCACGCTTTGTGAGCTGCAGAGGGCAGTAGTGGAATACCAGCTGCAACATGCTCTTGTATGTCTGACCTCTGTGAGGTTTTACGCAACTTTGAGGGATAAACACCGATGGTGAGTGGTGATGCAGCCATTATCAGCCGAACCATACCACTTCTGTGTCTAGTGAAACGCTGGCTGCTAACAATGAAGGCGGACACCTCACATGTGGAAGAGGTGGAAATAGGGGGAAGACATTACACAGGGTAATAGCCAGAACACCATCAGTTCAGCTTCTCAGTGTGAATTGGATGAGGAGAAGCAAGAGACAGTTGCCTACGCTACAGAGGGTAGTAGCAATAGCTGGTTTATTCCATCTGTTCTGCATAGATGGGCAGGAGAGGAGGAATAGGATAAGGAGAATGAGAGTCATCCTCCTGATGACGACAGCAAAGTCTTGCCTGTTGGGAATCTGGCACACATGGCTGACTTCATGTTAGGCTGCCTTTCCCGTAACCCGTGCGTTACACGCATGTTAGACAACACGGATTACTAGTTGTTCACCCTTATCGACCTCCCCTACAAAGGGAACTTCTCATCTCTCATTCCTGTGGTTTAGAAGACGAGCAAAACGATGCAATAACAGAATGTCCTTGTTTAAAAATTGCTTAGAAAATTTCCATATGACAACAGTGGAGGCAGAGAGTGGAGGTAAACCAATGGCAGGGCCTGTTAATTAACACATAAATAACCAAATAACCATAAAATATTTTACAACCATAAACCATAATAAGAATTATAATACCAACTATAATACAAAAAAAACAACTATAATAATAACAGAACAGAATGTTATTGCAGAAATATTTACAGCTGACAACGCTGGTGGCAGAGTACGTAGTTCCTTGTTCAACCCAGGAGGGGAGATGAGGGGGACACACCGCAGTTCCAACAGAGGCAGGACAACAGTCTCCAAGGCCTGGGACAGTTTCATGACACCCCGCCAGCACCCTCACCCTGATGTGCGGCCTAGTGTCACAAGGAGGGAAACATTGTGGAAGATAGCGAAGGAGTACATAGCAGACCGTGTCAGCATCCTCGATAATCCCTCAGTGCCTTACAACCAGGGCCGTTTTTACCAAGGGGCAAAAGGGGCAGCTGCCCCGGGCCCAGTTGCTCCTGGGGGGCCCAAGGCAGCTGCCTCTTGAGCCCTGCTAGCTACTGCCCCGGGTGTCAAGCTGTCAGCTACACAGGGGTGCTGCCATGCCTGCACTGATCATGATCGTACTGTGTTACTGCAGGCATCATGATCGTACTGTGTTAAAGTTGTGATCAGGACCTTAATGACATCATCACCATGTGACCAGTAACCTAGCAATTACTGGTCACATGGCTATGAGGTCATCACAGGTCCTACCAGGAGTAACTGTGGAACTTCTTGTGTGAAGATTACATCAGAAAAAGGTGACAGGGGCTGTTATGTTAATATACTGTGAACTACTGTATAGTGGTGGACTGTATACTGTGGGGGGGGGCCTGTATAATGTGGGGAGGGCCTGTATACTGTGGGGGGGGAGCTGTATACTGTGTCGGGGCCTGTATACTGTGTGGGGCTGTATACTGTGTGGGGGCTGTATACTGTGTGGGGGCTGTATACTGTGTGGTGGGCTGTATACTGTGTGGTGAGCTGTATACTGTGTGGGGGCCTGTATACTGTGTGGGGGGGCCTGTATACTGTGTGGGGGGGGCTGTATACTGTGTGGTGGGCTGTATACTGTGTGGGGGCCTGTATACTGTGGGGGGGCCTGTATACTGTGGGGGGGCCTGTATACTGTGGGGGGGGGGCTGTATACTGTGGGGGGGCTGTATACTGTGGGGGGGGGCTGTATACTGTGGGGGGGGCTGTATACTGTGTGGGACTGTATACTGTGTGTGGGCCTGTATACTGTGTGGTGGGCTGTATACTGTGTGGTGGGCTGTATACTGTGTGGGGGCTGTATACTGTGTGGGGGGCTGTATACTGTGGGGGGGCCTGTATACTGTGGGGGGGCCTGTATACTGTGGGGGGGCCTGTATACTGTGGGGGGGGGCCTGTATAGTGGGGGGGGGCCTGTATAGTGTGGGGGGGGGGGCTGTATAGTGTGGGGGGCCTGTATAGTGTGGGGGGCTGTATATTGTGGGGGCTGTATACTGTGTGGGGGCCTGTATACTGTGTGGGGGCCTGTATAGTGTGGGGGGGCCTGTATAGTGTGTGTGGGGGGGCTGTATAGTGGGGGGGCCTGTATAGTGGGGGGAGCTATACTGTGGGGTCTGTATACTGTATACTGTGGGTGCGGTATAGTGTGGAGTGCTATACTGCTGTACTGTATAGTGTGGGGGGCTGTATCGTGTATAGTTTGGGGTGCTGTATACAGTGAGGTGTTGTATACTGTGAGGTACTGTATACTGTGGGCTGCTATACTGCTCTACTATATACTGTGGGGTACTGTATCGTGTGGGGTGCTATACTGCTCTACTATATACTGTGGGGTACTGTATAGTGTGGGGTGCTAAACTGCATACTGTGTAGTGCTGTATACTATAGGGTGCTATACTGCATACTGTGGGGTGCTGGGGTGCACTGTAACACTAGGGTGAGCCGAGCCCCGGTCTCCTTCCTGCAGAGCGGTGCCCACTTCCAGCCTGAGCCCAGCTGCCCAGAGCACTGATCCTGAGCCGCTGGAGTCTTCAGAACTGGAAGTATTTACAGTCATTCACTGTACTCTACCAGATGTGTGGATTTTTGGTGTGTGTGTTGTGGTGGAGGCCGTGATTGCCTAAGGTGTGGGAAGGCGGGATCCAGGGGGCCCACGTAAATTTTTGCCCAGGGTCCAATCAATATTAAAGACGGCCCTGCTTACAACTACTGGGTGTCCAAGCTGAACACGTGGCATAAACTTGCACTCTATGCCTCAGAGGTGCTGGGATGCCCTGCCGCCAGCGTTTTGTCAGAGCGGGTTTATAGTGTTGCTGGGGGCATAATAACTGATAAGCGCATCAGTCTGTCAACTGAAAATGCTGACAGGTCGACTCTTAAAAAAATGAGCAAACCCGGATTGCCCCTGACTTCTCTACTCCACCAGAGGAAAGCGGGTGAACAACAAGGCACTTTAAATGTGTTGTTTGTATGGTTCAATCTTCCTTTTCTCGTACTTCTTCTCCATCATCATATCAACATGCTTATTAGGCTGACCTAGCTCATAATGTTTTATAGGGTCAGTAAAACCCTTGCACAGGTGGCATCTCTGTGGGCACCCTTACTCTTGAAAAAGTCTATGGTGCACCAATATGCCTTACAGTTTTCCTGCCATTCATCAGCATCGGGTACGCCATGAATGGCACAGGCAGCACATTGACTGTAGGCAGGCCACTATAGCTAAATAATAAGGAACATGGAAGATATACTATATTGGACTGTAGTATTCAGGGTAAATGATCGTGTGGGCACTTTGCAATAAATAAGTGTGTTTGTGGTTGCAGTTTGGGCAATCAGTCTCTAAAAGGTTCGCCATCGTCTTCACTGTTTTAGAGGGTTAGCGCACCTGGAGGCCCTCATCTACATTATTTTACTCTGTTTCATTGAGCCCAGGGCAACAACCTCTGCATGAACCATCAGCATCATGGCCACTTCCACGTCCCATAATGGCCGCCTTCTTAATATAAAATGTTATATATGCTTAAAAGTATCTACCACCTACAGTATTGTAGGATATGTACGTGTACGCGCCAATCAATTAAAACAGGTATTTTGGATGCACACACTTTACACAGGGGATGTAGCCCTGGTAAGGTCACAGACTACCGTACACCGTCTGCGGATGAAGTGCAGTATATGTTAGTAATATGTATGAAATGCACACACAGTAGATGTGGCACTAATTTTTTACTTCTCAATAATACACTGTTTTCACATGTGGTACTGTATTTGAAACAGAGAGCCACGCGCTATGGACACTAGATTTTGAACAGATTATTTATTTTGTCACTAGACACACACATTTTTTATTTGACTCAGTATATGCCCCAGTAATGAACAGAATATGGACACTAGATTATGCACAGATTATTTAGATTGGCGCAACAGACACTCTTTTCAAATGTGATAGAGTATTTGTCACATGAATCAACAGTACATGAACAGTATATTTGGCACAAAACAGTTAAATTTGTCCCAAATAGAAATAATTCTCTGCGGAATTACTGTATATATGGTTGCGGACTAAATTCACACACACATGAGACCCAAAAATACTGAAATTTGTCCCAAATAGAAATAATTCTCTGCTGAACTACTGTATATATGGTTGCGGCCTAAATTCATGCACAGATGTGACCAAAACCAGTGAAATTTGTCCCAAATAGAAATAATTCTCTGGTGACTAACTGTATATATGGTTGCGGCCTAAATTCACGCACAGAAGTCACCCAAACTAGAGATATTTGTCCCAAATAGAAATAAATCTATGCTGGATTACTTTATATATGGTTGTGGCCTAAACACAGACACAGATGTGCCCAAAAGTATTGAAATTTGTCCCAAATATTAATAAATCACTGCTGAACTACTGGATATATGGTTGCAGACTAAATCCACACACACATGAGACCCAAAATACTGAAATTGGTCCCAAATAGAAATAATTCTCTGCTGAACTACTGGATATAAGGTTGCGGCCTAAACGCAGACACAGATGTGTCCAAAAGTATTGAAATTTGTCCCAAATAAAATAATTCTCTGCTGAACTACTGTATATATGGTAGCGGCCTAAATTCACGCACAGATGTGACCAAAACCAGTGAAATTTGTCCCAAATAGAAATAATTCTCTGGTGACTAACTGTATATATGGTTGCTGCCTAAATTCACGCACAGATGTGACCAAAACTATTGAAATTTGTCCCAAATAGAAATAAATCTCTGCTGAACTACTGTATATAACGGTTGCTGCCTAAATTCATACACAAATGAAACCCAAACTAGGGATTTTTGTCCCAAATAGTAAGAATTCTCTGCTGAATTACTGTATATATGGTTGCAGACTAAATTCACGCACAGACGTGACCCAAACTATTGAAATTTGTCCCAAATAGAAAGAATTCTGTGCTGAATTATTGTATAAATTGTTTGCGGTCTAAATTCACACACAGATGAAACCCACACTAGAGATTTTTGTCCCAAATAGAAAGAATTATTTGCTGAATTACTGTATATATGGTTGCGGCCTAAATGCAGACACAGATGTGACCCAAACTAGTGAAATTTGTCCCAAATAGAAATGATTCTAGGCTGGAATACTGTATATAACGTTTGTGGATGAGTGCACTCACAGATGTGGCACAAATTAGGGTAATTTCCCCAGAAAAATAAATTTCTATGATGGAGCGGTGTATATCTCACTAGCAGGCACACTCTAGTGAATAAGCCCCTTTTTAGAATTTCTGCTAAACACACTGCATTCTGATGGCGTACTGTAGATCTCACTGATATGTAATATTTCTTTCTTTTGAAAGCTTTTTGGTACTGAACACAGCGATTTTCCAGCCCTGCACTATCTGTCCCTTCCTGCAGACGCCAGTCCCTAATACTGCTGAATTTAACCTTTGTTAAAAAAATAAATAATGCTTCACTGCTGTCAAGCACACACTTTAGTCCTGAAGAGGACTGTTTTGTCCTTCAAGAGCTTTTTGGGAGTTCAATCGTTGTAATTTCAGCAAACTGCTATACAGTCAGGTCCATAAATATTGGGACATCAACACAATTCTAACATTTTTGGCTCTATGCACCACCACAATGGATTTGAAATTAAACGAACAAGATGTGCTTTAACTGCAGACTGTCAGCTTTAATTTGAGGGTATTTGCATCCAAATCAGGTGAACGATGTAGAAATTACAACAGTTTAGATATGTGCCTCCCACTTGTTAAGGGACCAAAAGTAATGGGACAATTAGCTTCTCAGCTGTTCCATGGCCAGGTGTGTGTTATTCCCTCATTATCCCAATTACAATGAGCAGATAAAAGGTCCAGAGTTCATTTCAAGTGTGCTATTTGCATTTGGAATCTGTTGCTGTTAACTCTCAAGATGAGATCCAAAGAGCTGCTACTATCAGTGAAGCAAGCCATCATTAGGCTGAAAAAACACAACAAACCCATCAGAGAGATAGCAAAAACATTAGGTGTGGCCAAAATAACTGTTTGGAACATTCTTAAAAAGAAGGAACGTACCGGTGAGCTCAGGAACACCAAAAGACCCGGAAGACCACGTAAAACAACTGTGGTGGATGACCGAAGAATTCTTTCCCTGGTGAAGAAAACACCCTTCACAACATTTGGCCACATCAAGAACACTCTCCAGGAGGTAGGTGTATGTGTGTCAAAGTCAACAATCAAGAGAAGACTTCACCAGAGTAAATACAGAGGGTTCCCCACAAGATGTAAACCATTGGTGAGCCTCAAAAACAGGAAGGCCAGATTAGAGTTTGCTAAACGACATCTAAAAAAGCCTTCACAGTTCTGGAATAACATCCTATGGACAGACGAGACCAAGATCAACTTGTACCAGAGTGATGGGAAGAGAAGAGTATGGAGAAGGAAAGGAACTGCTCATGATCCTAAGCATACCACCTCATCAGTGAAGCATGATAGTGGTAGTGTCATGGCGTGGGCATGTATGACTGCCAATGGAACTGGTTCTCTTGTATTTATTGATGATGTGACTGCTGACAAAAGCAG